>NC_068988.1:12195288-12196697 GCF_001194135.2 Octopus bimaculoides | reverse complement strand
TTGAGAAGGTCTTTGTGCTGGAGCTAGACTTGGTGACACCAGTTCACTAATTTTATTGTAAAAATCATCAAACAACCAATTCTTATATATTTTCCCGGCTGAGGAGATATCTTATATCTTTTATCTTTTACTTGTTTCAGTCATTAGACTACGTCCATGTTGGAGCAATGTATTGAAGTGGTTTAGTCGAACGAATCGACGCCAGTGCTTTCCTTCTTTTAAAGAATTTTTTTTTGAAGTCTGTTACTTATATGATCGGGCACTTTTGCCGAAATGCTAATGTTACTGGAACGTTAACAAACCAACACCGGCTGTCAAGCACTGGTGGCCACACACACAAACACACACACACACACACACATACAGATATGTATTTTCACCCACACTCGTCAGGCTTGTTTCAGTTTCTATCTATCAAATCCACTTATTACAAGGCTTCGGTCGGCCGGCGCTATAGTGGAATATACTTGCTCAGGGAGCCATGAATTGGGACTGAACACGAAACAATACGGTTCGGAAGGAAGCTTCTTACCACACAGCTACACCTGCGCCTGTATAAATTTGGATGTTGAGATAACTATTGTCTCTATTGTCTCTAAGTAATCAAATGGCACATTGTATCTCTTGCACTAAGAGATCGGGTGTTCAATGAACACGCAGTTGTCGCAAAGGAGGAGCTGGTCTCCTGTGACGTACACACCAAGGATTAACATATTTATGTTCGAATCTGTGTATTAGGAACAAATATGCAAACCGTCGTTTCAAATCTCGCTGTGCACAATGCAAATAACGATTTCTTTCATTGCTTGGCAGAAAGAAGCATGGATCAGCAAATTATTTTGCTCGCTAAAACTATAGATAAAACTGGTATCTTGCTTAGGCTTAAATACTTTGGGGATATCTGACTGACAAGGCAAATATATGTCGAAACACACGTGTCCAAGACACTCTTGTGCCAATGAGCTGAGAATGTTAGGATCACGACGTCGTCGTCACGTATCGTACAATCTTTGTTGCACGTTGATGGCATTACAGCAAAATTCTTCCCGATTAAGCACAAGTTCTCACATCGGATGAAGCTGTTGCGTTACTTAGTTATGACATGCGGAGTTGCACGACAGAACAAGAAAAAATCAATGTAAATACAAGATAGGTGCGCTGGCGTACCATTCAGATAGTTCTGCGGCCCGCGTGTGCTCATCAATGTCTTAGACATATGCCAAGATAGTCGTGTTGATAGAACAACTATATGCTCATCGCCGACAACGACGGATCATCTCTAATCATGTGGTGTTTTTGGAATATAGCGGCTGATATAGTTGTTCTTCATGTGTGGGGCAATGACGAAGTTGTTGTTGTAGATGTTGTTGTTGCTGGCGGCGGCGGCGGTGGTGGTGGTGGTGGTGGTG
>NC_068988.1:12193326-12194419 GCF_001194135.2 Octopus bimaculoides | reverse complement strand
GAGAGAGAGAGAGAGAGAGAGAGAGAGAGAGAGAGAGAGAGAGTGGGAGTGAGTGAGAGAGAGAAAGAGAGAGAGAGAGAGAGTGTGGGAGTGAGAGAGAGAGTGTGGAAGTGAGAGATGAAAGAGAGAGGGAGAAAGAAGAAGTAGAGAGAAGGAGTGAAAGAAAAATATATATACATACATACATTTATACATACATACACACACGCGCGCACGCACACACACACACACACACACACATACTTTGTTAATAAAGCTGCAAAGACATCACAAAAACTGTTACTCAGAGTTTCACTTACCCGATCGTCGGAAAACTGTCCGACGAAAGGGAACGTGAAACTCTGAGTAAGAACTTTTGTGATGAATTTTCAGCTTCATTAATAAAACATATTTACTCTGCCTCCGGTATTCGAGTACTATTTTTTTCCACCTTGATTCACATTTATGTGCTTACTCTGGTATGTATGTATGTATGTATGTATGTATGTATGTATGTATGTATGCATGCATGCATGTATGTATATAATATATATATATATATATATATATATATACATATATAACTACTACATATATATTTTTTGAGAAAAATAGAGGCGTAGAGAGAGGGGAGAGACAGATAGAGATAGAAAGTGAGACTGCCATATTAATTGATACATGTATACACATACATATATATGTAAGTATATACGGACATATACGAACGTACGTATATACATACATACATACATACATACATACATGTATATGCATGAGCTGATATACATAAAACAAAACATACATACATACAAACATACATGCATACATATATACATGCATACATACATACATACATACATACATACATACATACGTACGTACGTACGTACATGCATACCATGTTGTTGACGTTGAAATTCCGATGAATTTCTTTTGTAAGCCTAGTATTCATTCTATCGATCTCTTTTACCGAACCACTTGGTTACCTAGACGTAAACACACCAACATCGGTTGTTAAGCGATGGTGCGGGGACAAACACAAACACAAACATATACACACAATATATATATATATATATATATATATATATATATATATATATATATATATATA
>NC_068988.1:12189049-12192426 GCF_001194135.2 Octopus bimaculoides | reverse complement strand
ATATATATATATATATATATATATATATATATATATACATACGACGGGTCCCCACATAGTATTTGATTACCAAATTCACCCACAAGGCATTGTACTAGAAGATACTTACCCAGGGTACCGCGTAGTGGAATTGAACCAGAAACCATGTCGTTGCAAACGAGCTTCTTGTCTGCACAGCCATGCCTTCACTTGTATCGTATACATCATCTTTTGCAGTATTTTCCGTATTTCTTTGCAAAATTTAACATCGTATTTGGTGAATAATGGTGACGCTGTTGAAAGGTCTATGGTTTGTTTATCAATTCTTCTCTACATTTACAACAAAAGTACTGGGACCTCAGGTTTCGCCCTTAACGACTTATTCAACTAATGGTTGATGAAACCATCTGGGCGAAGCCTGACGAAAATATCTCGTAAAGTGTACTGTATCAAGGTGCACTACCGAACATGTGTGTGTGTGTTAAGTAACGAGCGCAAAAAGAAGACAACACAGGAGGGACAAGTTTTATCATAGGTTGTATTAGTTAAACGCTTAAAATGTACGGAATCTTGACGTTTCGAGCGTTAGTCCTTCATCAGTAAAAAATAAACGAGAAAAGGTGTTTGGAAAAAATACGCTTAGAGATTTCGCGTGTCGATTGTGTTTGATACAAAGGTATGTGCAAGGAATCTTATCAGTTGAGGGAGATTACAAAGGCATACTTACTAGTCACTTCTTCAGGTTTTCTTTCAAACATGCCTGCTTCTGAACACGTTGGGAAATTACTGCGCCTGCTCGGTAACGTCTCGCACACGGGTAATCGAAAATGCGCACGATTTTTTATAAATTTGTTTGATTTCTTATCCACTTCGGTGACGCTCCACTCTTTGTAGCAGAACACAACCTCAACTGCAATGCAGTCCTCCCTGTATGAAGAAAGAAACAAACGCAAAGAAACATTGCTTAGTATTAATTGAACAAACATAAATCAATATATACTGGTTTCAATATTTCGGGGAGGGGGCTAGCCAATCACATCGACCCAGTACCCAACTGGTACTTACCTCATCGACCTGAAAAAATGCCGCTAGGCTTTTTGTCCGGCACGGTAACTATTCTGCCACGTCACCGTTTTAAATAAAAATTATTCCTATCTACTTTATGCACAAAGTATGGAATTGGGCAGGGGACAGGAATGGGGATACCCGTTGATATAATTTTTGTTGGTAAGGCGACGAGCTGGCGAAATGCTTCGTGGCATTTCGTCCGTCTTTACGTTCTGAGTTCAAATTCCGCCGAAGTCAACTTTGCCTTTTTTCCTTTCGGGTCGATAAAATAAGTACCAGTTGTACGCTGGGGTCGATGTGATTGACATACACCCTTCCCCCGAAATTACTGCCAAAATTTGAAATCGAAATTATCATCATCGTTATTATTATTATTATTATTATTATTATTATTATTATTATTATTATTATTATTATTATTATATGGCTGCAAACTGGCTCAATCGGTAACACGCCGGGCAAGAAACTTCGGGGCTTTTCGTCCGCCTTTACGTTCCGAGTTCAAATTCCGCCGAGATCGACTTTGGCCTTCACGCTTTCAGGAACGATAAAATAAGTACCAGTTACACACTGGGGGTCGATATAACCAACTTAAACCCCTCCACCGAAATTGCAGGCCTTGTGCGAAAATTTGAAACCGATATGATTTTTACAGTTAGCGTTTGGCAGTGGGTCTGGGGGATTGAGTGGATGGTGGTGGTGGTCGTGATAGCATTTTTGCTTTTGTTGTTGGTTGTAGCAATAATATTATTGATCTTGATGTTGTTGTTGTTGTTATTGGTAATTAGTGCTGTTATTGCGTTGCTGGTGTTGTTTGTTGTGGTGATTGTTTTTGAGTTGCGTTTAAAGAATTACTTTTCCAGAACATTTCTTCAGTCGCAGGAAGAATGGACAGGAAACAATTATAGATTGGCATTACGGCTGCTGATTTGGTTGTGGTAGCACGTGTCAGGGATGACGGTAGTAGTGTGGTGAAGGTGGTAGTGTTGGTAGTAGTGGCAGTGGTGGTGTGGGCGTAGCAATGGTGGTGGTAGTCGTAACTCGTGTCATGGGTAGCGATGGTGGTGGATGTAGTGGTAGTGGTGGTGTTGGTGCGATACTGATGATGGTACTGATGGTGGTAGTGGTGGTATGTTTGTGTAAGAGTACTGGACCCTAGTTCCCTATATTACATCCGCTCTGGATATAGACCCTAATTCATTGTTGAAACGCACATCATTTGTTTCAATTAATTTTGAAAATAATGAAGAGCTTAATAAAATAATCTTGTAATTTTTTTAGTCGGTTGTGCGGGCGACGAGCTGGCAGAATCGTTAGCACGTTAGACGAAATGCTTAGCGGTATTTCGTTTGCCGCTACGTTCTGAGTTCAAATTCCGCCGAGGTCGACTTTGCCTTTCATCCTTTCGGGGTAGGTAGGTAGGTAGGTAGATAGATAGATAGATAAATAGATTGATGGATACATAGATACATACATACATAAATACATAAATAGACAGACAGATTAACAGACTGACAGACCGACAAACAGACAAAAGAACCGGACAGACAAAAGAACCAGACACACAGACACACAGACAGACAGACAGATACCATATATACCTACAAAAGCACATAATCTGTAAATATCATCATATTAATATAGATTATCATCTTAGCTCTAACAAGCTCTTTGATACTTATGTGCGGAGTGGTGTGAGGCAGAGAGGCGGGGAGGGCATTATGATGGTGGTGGTAGTGGTGGTGGTAGTGGTGGTGGTAGTGGTGGTGGTAGTGATGATAGTGGCAAACGATGGTACTTACAGCACAGGGAGTGGAGGAGTACGATGAGAGCGGTGGTGCTGGTGGTGGTAGTGGTGGTAGCGGAAGGGATCGCATTGGCGGTGGCGGCGGTGGTGGTGGTGGTGGTGCTTATGGGTGGCGGGGACGAACATGATGAGCGTGATAATGATGAACACGATGATGATGATGATTATGATGACGATGACAACGATTATGATGACGATGATGGAGACGGTGGTAATGGTGGTGATAGCAGTGGTGGTGGTAATAATGACGATGATAATGAGGATGATGATGAGGATGATGATGATGATGATGATAATAATGATGATGATGATGATGATGATGACGATGATGAAGGTGATGATGATGACGATGATGATGATGATGATGATGATGATGGTGATGATGGTGATGGTGATGATGATGGTGATGATGATGATGGTGGTGATGATGGTGATGATGATGAGGATGATGATGATGATGGTGATGATGATGATGATGATGGTGATGATGATGATGATGATGATGATGATGGTGGTGGTGGTG
>NC_068988.1:12187056-12187881 GCF_001194135.2 Octopus bimaculoides | reverse complement strand
TATATATATATATATATATATATATATATATATATATAATATAAGCATACATCCATAGATATATGTACGTACCTACTTCTATATGTATACATACATGCATATATGGGTACAGGACATCAAAAAAAAAACCTTGTATAAAACATGTATATGTGAAAATAGGATGTTTGCATATAATGGTTTGACGATAAGTGTGTGTGTGTATATAAGAATATGTGTATGTCTGTGTGTGCATATATATATATATACATATAAGGGTATGTGTAAATATAAGTGAATAAGTGTATATGAGGGTGTGTGCTCATTTAAGGGTGTGTATAATATGACGTACTGTGTTTATATAAAAGTGCTTGTGTATAAACGTGTATGTGAGTATATCAGGGTGTTTATGTTCATGTAAGAGGGTGTGGGTGTATACAAAGATGACTGTCTTTGTCTCTGTCTCTGTATATATATATATATATATATATATATATATATATATATATATATATATATATATATATATATATATATATGTATGTGAGTGGGTGAGTGATTAAGGGTATGTATATGTAAAGGGGTGCGAATGTTTGTGCATAAATTGGGTGTGTGTATATATATTCTTTTATTCTTTTACTCTTTTACTTGTATCAGTCGTTTGACTGCGGCTATGCTGGAGCACCGCCTTTAGTCGAACAAATCGACCTCCAGGAGTGATTCTTTGTAAGCCTAGTACTTATTCTATCGATCTCTTTTTGCCGAACCGCTAAGTTACGGGGACGTAAATGTGTGCATCGGTTGTCAAGCGATGGTGTGGGGGACAAACACAGACATACAAACATATAT
>NC_068988.1:12182191-12186455 GCF_001194135.2 Octopus bimaculoides | reverse complement strand
TATATATATATATGTGTATGTATGTATGTATGTATATATATTTATATGCATGGATGTATGTAGATATGTTTTAGAGACGGAGACGGATATGAGGTGGAAAAGAATTGGGTAAGAGAGAGAGAGAGAGAGAGAGAGAGAGACAGGGAGAGAGAGAAAGAGAGAAGGGAAAGAGAAAGGGTGAAGACAGGGTGAGAAGAAGGGGTAAAAAGATGGCGACCAAAGGGAGGAAGTCAGTGGATGGGTGGGGGAGAGAATTGATAAAAATTATTGGCTGAGAGTTGGTGTCTTGCCTATATCGAATAATAAAACGTGAACTGAGAAACTCACACACATATACGCACACCACACTCATACACACTCATACGCATACTTACACATTCACACACGATGTCACTTGTACACACACACACACAAGCGCGCGAACACACACGCACAAATGTACATATAGACCGAAGCAGCTACGGTGTGTGATTGCGTGCGTTTGTGAGTGAAGGAATGTGCTTCTGTGTCTTATGAATCAAAGAGAATTTAATATAATCAGCGCGCGCGCATATTAGTGTGTGTATGTATGAGCGCATGTTCGTATGCATGTGTGTGTGTGTGTGTGAGTGTGTGTGCGTGCATGTGCGTATGCAAGTGTGTGTGTGTATGTGTGTGTGTGAGAGAGAAAGAGAAAAAGAGAGAAGCATTGTGAGAAAGAAAGTGAAAGTGAAAGTAGCCGAGAGTGAAAGACTGAAAAGACTGTGCAGGGAATGTATAAATGAAGTGAAAGTGAAACAGTGGTGCTGCAGACACAGTGTCCGTTCATGCCATGTGTGCCTCAGTGAGTGTGTGTATGCGCGTGTGCATGTGTGTGTGTGTGACAGAGATAGAGAGAGAGAGAGAGAGAGAGAGAAAGAGGGGAGGGAGGGAGGAAGAGAAAGAGAAAGATAGAGAAGGCAAGAAAGAAGGAAGGAGCATATGTGCGTGTGTGTGAAAGAACGGAAGACCAAGAATACTAACATCCACACATATACAGAGAGAGAGAAGCGGAAAGAGAGAGAGAAAG
Organism: Octopus bimaculoides; assembly: GCF_001194135.2. Lineage (NCBI taxonomy): Eukaryota > Metazoa > Mollusca > Cephalopoda > Octopoda > Octopodidae > Octopus > Octopus bimaculoides. The sequence goes on along the minus strand of NC_068988.1, from coordinate 12,185,407 downwards.
AGAGAGACATTAATCTGTGCGTGTGCGTGAGCCTTCTGTGTGTATGTGTGTTTGTGTGTGTGCGTGTGTGCATGTAGGATGGCGGGTGGGGGAAGAGAAATGGAGAGACTGTAAAACGATGAGCCGAAATATATTAGTCAGAGTCAGCGATGTCCTTTTTTAAATCGGTTTTCTTCCGAGTTATTCCTTTTAATAAGGACCTGGGAGGGGGACATTTCTGGGATAGAAAGAGTGAGAGAGAGAGAGAGTGTGACAGAGAAAGAGAGAGAGAGAAAGTGAGGGGTGAGAAGAAAGAGGTAATACATGTATGAGTGTATAATAAGATATATCCATGTAAAGGGATGTTACAGATTGATAATTTCAACTTGACGGCGTGTCAGATTTCTCTTCGTCATATCCGTCACGGTTGTGGAGAGGATTAGGGATCTACTTACTATGCCAGCTTAGCCCATGACCCCATGCCACGCCATTGCATGTAGGCACAGATCGGCGCAGGCGATTAAATCAACCTGACTGGTACTTTTTTTTGTTGACCAAAGGATGTCAGAAAGGCAAAATTGACTTTGGCGGGATTAGGACTCAGAATGGAGATAGTCAAAACAAATACCACAAGGTATTCTTTTTATAAGTCTATACTAGTGGTTCTCAACCGGGGTCCACTTGGTCCTTAGGGCCCACATAATTCTTTTACTCTTTTTCTTGTTTCAGTCTCTACGGGACTGGTCCGAACGGCGTGCCTTCGTCGACCTATTCTAATGACTGTGTCAGTCCACTTTTCGCCTGGGAACGTCCGCCACAACAATAGGATAATATATTTTTCTGTAAGAAGGAAAAGCCGACGAAGGACTTTTGCCCGAAACATTAGACTTCTTTTCTTTTGAGTTGTAAAATATTTTATTCAACTTAATAGAGTTATTCAACTTTTTGTACCACTTTGTCAGGGAGGGAGGGATGGAGGGACAGGGCCTATGCCACTCTGTATTTTTGCATGACTCCGGGACTGGCGGATCAGATGAAAGGTGCAAGTTATCGTTACTCTGGACTCGTAGCCCATATTCTTTCAAAAGAGAGAAGTCTGTTGAAGATACTCAAGTGCTGTCTATCTATCTATCTATCTATCTATCTATCTATCTATCTATCTATCTATCTATCTATTTGTCTGTCTGTCTGTCTGTCTGTCTGCTTCTCTGTCTGTCTATGCATACATACATACGTGCTTACGTGTAGATGCATGTGTGTGTGTGTATATATGTGTATGTATGTATGTATGTATGTATGTATGAATATAAACACGTGTGTGAGTGCATTGTGCGCATCTGTATACGTGTGTATGTGTGTGTGCATGTGTGTATATATACTCATACATGCATATAGGCACACACACATACACACACACACACACACAGACACACACACACACACACACACTCATATACACACAGACTTTCAGATAAACAAGCGTTAATCTCAATCTGCTCCACATTACATCTGTTCTCAATCAATCCTTATTCAAGATGACTAAAGGTCAATGTTTCTGTATCTATTCACGAAATGGATGTTGTTGTTTCTCCATGTTTACAAACTTGCAAAATGTCACAACTTAAGCTCAATTGTTCTGGTAAAACGGCAAACAGATTCGAGTTTGAGCTAAAGGCATATAAACTGGTCGGGTGTTCTGCTAGAAATACAAACCAAATCTACAGCCAATGAAGGAGCTGCAAAGTGTTTGTTAACCATGCGAGAAACATTAGCTAAATCTTGAACCTCTAAGTAATTTCGTCTTTGTATTTGGTTTGCAAGATTCTCGACGTGAACTTATCTCGGGTGGGTCATTATGCCAATAACGAACACGCGCACTGCTTTTATTTCACTTCATTTGTTGTTGTTATTGTTGTTGTTGTTAATTGATAGTAAAACGTGGTTTTTTGTCCTTTCCTTATAAAACTTCTTTTGTGAAAACATGCTTATGATATCAAAAGCTAGCGTCATACTCTGGGCTTTGTCCTCAACAGGGTTACTCGAGGCATCAACCACAACCACAACCACAACCCCATCAAACCATCAAATATATTTCGAACGAAATGAAAAATGAAACTTACTTGCAAAGCGGCAAAGGGGCCGTTTTTGATTCATCACAATTAGGGAAGGCGTAATGACAGAGGAGTTTTTTGGCCGGCTCCCTACATAAAGCCCTGTTTATGATGACTCCTTTGTCGAATTCGATCAAGAGGTTGATGACAATCTCCTCGTGTAGTTGGGCAGGGTTCTCAAATGACGTATTGAAATATACCATGTGTGAGCTCAGGATATCTTTGCAAACTGAACCATTGTAAGGGGCGCAATATCCGTGATTTGACCTGTGGAAGGAAAAAAATAAGGAATTGATTAGGGAAATAATGAGAAAAATAAGGTTCATAACATCAATAAACGACACGACAGCGGCCATACTCTTTTAACTCTCTTACTCTTTTAATTGTTTCAGTCATTTGACTGCGGCCATGCTGGAGCACCGCCTTCAGTCGAGCAAATCGACCCCAGGACTTATTCTTTGGAAGCCTAGTACTTATTCTATCGGTCTCTTTTGCCGAACCGCTAAGTTACGGGGACGTAAACACACCAGCATCGGTTGTCAAGTGATGTTGGGGGGACAAAGACAGACACACAAACACCCACACACATATATATACATATACATATATATACGACAGGCTTCTTTCAGTTTCTGTCTACCAAATCCACTCACAAGGCTTTGGTCGGCCCGAGGCTATAGTAGAAGACACTTGCCCAAGGTGCCACGCAGTGGGAATGAACCCGGAACCATGTGGTTCGTAAGCAAGCTACTTGAGGAAGATAACAGCGGCAGTAGCGGTGGTAAAGCTCTCGTTGTGATGATGATGGTGATAATGACTCCCCGAGAAGTGGTGTAACATATATCATAAAGCATTCCCGAGTTACTCTCTAAGAATTCTACAGATTACAGACTTTCCAATTCCTGGACAAGTGCTTTATCTAGAGCCTCGTTCTCCTCACCCAACCTCAAAAATGTAAGAGCTGAGGGCTAAGAATAACTGCGACGGGAACTGAACTTAAAACGCAGCTATAAATACAACAGGTTTGTTAGACAGATCGATCTTCACCATTGTGCCACACACACACACACGCACACACACACACACACACACACACACACACACACACACACACACACACACACAC
>NC_068988.1:12179992-12180785 GCF_001194135.2 Octopus bimaculoides | reverse complement strand
TCCCGATCACCGTTTGTTATCTCCCCCTTTCTTAGCTCTCCTGAAATAAGAATTTCTAACTTCCGGTCAGCCATTGTTATGATCGGCCATTATTATTATGATTGACCGTTGACTGAACACTATTCAATTTTTTTTCTCCGTGTTTTTCTCCTTGTCTCCGTATTCTTTCTGTTGAAGAGCGTAGCTCGAAACGTCAAAGACTTTCCGTATTCCCGAGCGTCATACTAATATATACTTTTGTTATTTACACCACCTGTCCTCGTCTGTTGTTATTATTTGTATATTCTCCCATATATATATATATATATATATATATGGCAGCAGCGGAGAAAGTCAGCTTTGTCTATATGTCCAAACAGTTGCAGAGAGAAGGGAACGGGGAAAAAACTGGGGGTTTTCTTGCATAAAAGCTCACAATGTTGTAGAGGGAGATGAACAATGCAACGACAAACTAAATAGCGCCATTTTGGAAAAACCACTTTGTCCATCCAACCTCCGTTCATGTAGTTTCTTTGGTATGTCCGTTCACTGGAATGACCAATGCTGTTGTTGGATATGAGTGGACAGTGAAAGGAAGAGAAAGAGAAAGAGAGAGAGAGAAAGAGAAACTGAAGAGAAAAAGAGGGTGTTGATAATACAGCAACATAAAGACACAAAATGGAGGTAGCGTTCTAATTATGCAGCCTGTATGTATATGTTTGTGTATGTTTGTGTGTGTGTGTGTGTGTGTGTGTGTGTGTGTGTGTGTATGGTATCTATCTATCTATCTATCTATATGTGTGTGTGTGTATGT
>NC_068988.1:12177278-12178575 GCF_001194135.2 Octopus bimaculoides | reverse complement strand
TATATATATATATATATATATATATATATATATATATATATATATATGTATGTATGTATGTATGTTCCTATGTACAGGGAATCCATTGTCAAATTATTGTCTGTCTATTTGTCTATAGATACACACATACATATTTACAAACATACATATACACATGTGTGTGTGTATGCATGCATATACGCGCGTACATACACATATATGATACACACACATACACACACACACACACATAATGGAACCCAAATTATTCCAAATTATTCGATGCCTTTCGGTGAAAGGCAGTAAGCAAGCTGTGATTCGAAGGAGGGATTAGGTTGCTATTTCTTATTTCTTTATTGCCCCAAGGGGGCTAAACATAGAGGAGACAAGCAAAAGGATTAAGTCGATTACATCGACCCCAGTGCATAACTGGTACTTAATAATACTGCTAAGTATTTCGCCTGGCGTGCTAACGTTTCTGCCAGCTCGCCGCCTTAGGCTGCTATTTCTAACAGGTTGAGCAACCACGAGAAACACACCCCAATCCCCTCCGCTACCGGAAGACCGACGTGCCAAGCATTCATGACATGTCATAACAAGCCTCGAAGCACCAAATCCCCCACCATTTACAGCAACAGACAACATCCCACAACACCTTGTCACACGCCTCTTTCAGGGGAAACGCCAGCATTGCCATAGTTACGGCAGCACGTAAGTAGCACCAGACTGCACTGCATCCCACCGTATCATATAAACCTACTCCGTTCTTCCATAGTTTACTATCCACTACCTACCTACCTACCTACCTACCTACCTACCGACTATCCCTCTTTTTGAATAAATACCTTATCGATTCCTAACATATTTACTATACTAAGATGTCTTATTCTCTCTTTCGCTGTCTCTCTCTCTGTCTCATCCATATACATACATACCCACACGGATATAAACACACACACACACACACACACACAGATGTTTGCACATACACTCCCATTCATAGCTGTAGATATCCCACACCCCACGACATCGTCACCCGAAACCGATTCCACCATGTCCAGCCGCACCCTGCGTCACAAGCGATTCGCGCACATATACAAATAAGGCAATACATATACACATACACTAATATATATATATATATACACTAAATATATATACATATATATATATACACTAATATATATACACAAGCACTAAGGAATATATATATATTCTTTTATACGTTTGAGATCGAAAGCTGTGGACATGCTGGGTTACTGCCAGTCATGTGTGTGTGTGTATATATATATATATATATATATATATATATATATAT
>NC_068988.1:12174084-12176431 GCF_001194135.2 Octopus bimaculoides | reverse complement strand
CCGCCGCTATCACCCAACATGGCTAATCCATCAGTCAACACTCCTTTTCCTTCTCTTTTCCTCTTCTTCTTCTTCTTCTTTTACTTGCAAAGCTTTCGTTCCAACGTCGGCCATCTTTTAACCTAATACTCTTACAGTCAGCCACCTCACCCTTCTCCTTTCAGTCACTACCATTTCTTCAGCCAACGCCTGCCTACAGCCATCGTTATCCTACAACTACCGCATTCCAACAGCCATCATATTCTGTTACCGCTACCGTATACACTTCTCAAGCCAATACCTTCCAGCTGTCACAGTCTTCTTAGAATCAGCAGCGTTCTTCAGCCAATGTCCCCTTCCAATTATCACTCATCTGCCATGTCCTTTATTTCACTCACCATCCTCCTTTAGCCAGTGCGGTGCGTGGGGCCGCGAGGCTGAAAGGGCACTGGTGACGTTGCGAATAATGGACAAAGCTTCCATGCGACTACTGAGCAGGACAGCAACGAGGGCATGTCTTTGTGATCACTAGACCAGCTAAAAATAACTACCAAATCTACATCAAATTACACTTTTCACAAGCTTAAAGTATAGGTCGGTGAAGGCGCGTGTCTCAGGTGGTGGACTCATGATCGTAAACAACAACATCAAGTGAAGCCATCGCTAAAAATAGCGGCCGAATTTACCTCGAATTACACATTTTAAGGGCTTAAACAGTTGAAGCGCTTGGCTCAGGGGTTAGACTCATGATCGAAAGATTGTGGTTTCGATTCCTGGACCCACAGATGTATTGTGGTTTTGAGCGAAACACTTCATTTCGCGTTGCCCTAGTCCCCTCAGCTGGCAAACATAAGTAATCCTGCGATGACCCAGCGTCCAGTCCAGAAATCGCTCCTATTTGTCTATATAGGAAGGAGCTTAATCCTCTTAAAATATAGGGCATATTGAATAGTGTAATCCATGTTTTACAAAGAGAGTGAGTGAGAGAGAGAGAGAGGGGAGAGAGACAGAGAGAAAGAATGAAAGAGAGAGAGAGAGAAAGAAAGAATGAAAGAGATAGGGAGAGAGAGAGAGAGAGAGAGAGAGAGAGAGAGAGAGAGAGAGATAGAGAGAGAGAGAGAGAGAGAGAGAGAGAGAGAGAGAGAGAGAGAGAGAAAACAGGCAGCCGTGGTTGGAACGTCGTTGGCTCATATTAGCCGCTGCCAGGACGCGAAATTTTTTCCCACGGGTGTTCCGGACTCCAGTTATGAACTTATTTGCATACAGCCAATCAGAGCTCAACTATCAAACTAGTGTCCACCTAGATACGAAAATACTCTGGTTGAGTTCAGTGGAAAATGTGCGTTACAGCAAAATCTAACTATTCTAATAGGGGTGACAAATGTGAAATTTAGTGTATAAAGTGAAAGGAGAACTGCTCACCAATGAATGATGCCATAACGGTGCTGGGGTCCGGAACTCTCGTGAGAAAAAAAAAGTTTCGCTGCTGGTAGGTCTTTTCGACTCACTGATATTTACTATATTTTTCAAACTCAGCGCGTGCATGGGAGATTCTATCTCGGACGAAAAGCGCAGTAACATGCCTAGCAACGTTGTAGGCTTTATCTTTCATATTTTACCTATTTCAATCATCACACTGCGGCCATGCTGGGGCACCGCCTTGATGAAATTTTGTCGTACCAATCGAACACAGTAATTTAATTTAAAGCCTGGCACTTATTCTATCGGTCTTTTTTGCCGAACCGCTAGTTACAGGGTGTAACAAAAAAAAAACACCAACACCAAAACGGGATGGGGGTAGGAGTCAAACCCGTGTACCCTTAACGTAGTTCTCGGGGAGATTCAGTGTGACACAGAGTGTGACAAGGCTGGGTCTTTGAAATACAGGTACAACAGAAACTAGTAGCTTGGCAAAAGATACCGACAGAGTGAGTACCAGACTTCAAAACTAATGAATAAGTCCCACGGTCGATTTGTTCGACGGAGTCCCTTCGAGGCGGTTCCCCAACATGGCCACAGTCCAATGACTGAAACAAGTAGACTAAACCCTACTACCACCACAAGAACAACAACAGTAGTAGTAAGAGCAGTAGCAGCAGCAGCAGCAGCAACCAGTGAAACACTACATCAACATTGTATGCTTGGACACACAGACATGTGCGCCATCAACCGCAGCAAAGGGCCGATAGGTTGCATTGAAAACCGCCATCGGAGGATGCCACGCTTCATTTCACATACCATTGCAAAACGCATTCACTTAACCATTACCTCGTACGACCACCACCACCACTACCGTCACCACCACCACCACCACAACAACAACTGCAGTAGCAGCAACAGCAATAACAAACTCTGCCGCTACTATTGT
>NC_068988.1:12171864-12173284 GCF_001194135.2 Octopus bimaculoides | reverse complement strand
GGGGGGGGGGAGGGGCGCAAAGGATGAGTCGCATGCGTTCATATTTATGCGGAATTATGACGGTCTCTCTATGTATGTGTGGGTGTATACAAGGGTATGTGTGTGTTTGAGATAGATAGATAGATAGATAGAGAGAGAGAGATAGAGAGAGAGATAGAGAGAGGACAGAGAGAGGAAGAGAATGAAAGCGGAGAGTAAGATTTGGATGAATTGGAAGAGATTTAGAATGCATGACATGTATATAGCGATTGTGTGTGGATATGGGTATATACATTCATTCATTCACTCATACATACATACATGCATACATACATATCTGTGTGTGTATATAAATATGTATGTGCATGTCTGTGTCAGTGTAAATGCATTCATATATGTGGGTATGTATATATATATATATATGTATGTATGTATGTATGTATGTATATATGTGTATGTTTATATATATTTATACATATAGGGGCAGGAGTGTCTGTGTGGTAAGAAGTTGGCTACCCAACCACATGGTCCCGGGTTCAGTCCCACTGCGTGGCACCTTCCGGAGGTGTCTTCTACTATAGCCTCGAGCTGACCAAAGACTTGTGAGTGGATATAGTAGACGGAAACTGAAAGAAGCCCCTATGTTTGTCACCTCCACCATCGCTTGACAGCCGATGTTAGTGTGTTTACCTCCCCGTAACTTAGCTGTTCGGCAAAATGGTACGATAGAATAAGTACTAGGCTTTACAAAGAATAAGTCCGGGGGTCGATTTGCTCGACTAAAGGCGCTCCAGCATGGCCGCAGTCAAATGACTGACACAAGTAAAAGAATAAATGAATATACACACACAAACGCACACACACACATATATATACACAAGTGTGTGTATGTATGTATAATTATGTGTGTATACATACGCGTATATGTGTATATATGTATGCGTATTAACAGCATACATATGCATTGTGGTTGTGTATTCACGTGTATTTGTAGTAGTAGTAGTAGTAGTAGTAGTAATAGTAGCGGCAGCAGTAGTAGTAGTAGCAGCAGCTACCCCGCCCCCGCGTCACACCAGCAGCCGGAGTGGTTGTGGTGAGCTGGCGAATGGAAGGGCACAGCGGGGAAGGGGTTGGAGGGTGTGGTGGAAATATGATCTGGGAGGAGACAAAGAACAACATTTGACCGTTTCCTCGCCCGGTGCCTGTGTTATTCTTGGTGCCCGCAGCCAGCACAATCAACGCATACCGACATATTGGGAAGAAGGGACGGTCAGAAAGTAGTATTCGTACACACGTGCACACTCGCGTCAGTGCACACGCGTGCAGATGCACACACACACGTATACAAACATGCATACATATATGCACCTAGATACATATATATATTTATATGTATATATATAAGATTAATGTAATATAAAGCTGAAAAAAAAAAAAAAAA
>NC_068988.1:12168950-12171090 GCF_001194135.2 Octopus bimaculoides | reverse complement strand
TATATATATATATATATATATATGCGTGTGTGTATATATATATATATATATATATATATGTATATATATATATATGTTTGTATGTATGTATATCCATGCATACGTCTGCACATACAACAGCAACAGCGAGGACAAAAAAGTTAATTGAATTCCGCACATTTTTCGGAATATGCTGAATCATCGCCAGACTGGAAACTGTGACAACGACAACAACAACAACAACAACAACAACGGCAGCAATGAAATACAACAGCAGCAACTGGCTGCAGCAGGAATTGGCAGCAACAACCGTAACCGTCAGCAGCACTATTAGAAGCAATAGGCCGGTAACACCACCATCAGCAATCATTAGCTTCGTGGTCGTCATCTCCGTCATCATCATCATCATCGTCATCATCATCATCATCATCATCATCATCATCATCATCATAATTACTAAACACCACCATCACCACCACCATCATCATCATCATCATCATCATCATCATAGTCATCTTCCATGATAATAGAATTAAAATTTCAGCCTAGGGCCGGAGATTTTGTGTGGGAAGGGGCCGGTTGACTGTATCCGGTCTAAGCGCTCGTCTGGTACCTATTTTATCGAATATTGGAAGGATAAACGGTAAAGTTGACCTCGGCGGCATTTGAACTCAGAACGTTAAGAGCCGGAAGAAATGCTGTTAAACATTCTTGTTCCACGTGTAAAAAAAGAAGTTTTCTTTCCAGTCGCGTGGATCCTGGGTTCAGTCCCACTGCATGGCACCTTGGGCAAGTGTCTTCTACTATAGCCTCGGGCCGACCAAAAGCCTTGTGAGTTGATATGGTAGATGGAAACTGAACGAAGCCTGTCGCGCGTGTATGTGTGTGTGTGTGTGTGTGTCTATGTTTGTCCCCATCACCTCTTGACAACTGGTGTTGGTTTGTTCACATCCCCGTAAGCTAGTGGTTCGGTAAAACAGACCGAGAGAATATGTAAAAGGTGTAAAAAATAAATAAGAATTAGGGTCGATTCGTTCGACTGAATATCTTCAAGGCGATGCTCCAGCACGGCCGCAGTCTAATGACTGAAACAAATAAACGATAATGAGAAAGATACTGACAGATCCTTTCTATTAGAGGCACAAGATCTGAAGATTTGGGGCAGGAGTCTTGGGGTAAGAGTCTAGATCGACTCCAGAGCCCAACTGGTACATATTATATGAAGTCCGAAAGGACGAAAGTCAAAAGTTGAACTTAAAACGTAAAGACGGGCGAAACGCCGCTATGCTTTGTATCCGAGGTGCTACCGATTTTGTCAGCTCACCGTCTTGATCTTGTTCGATAATAATGATTAACCCTTCATCTATAGGAACAAGGTTTGAAATTTTGTGGCCGGGCGATCGTTGATCACGTTGAGCCCAGTGCTCAAATCGGACTTATTTCAAATCATGATTTTGAGCGCATCTGACGTAAGTCCTTTTGGAATCGTAATCGGAAAGGTGACCCCTTCCGCAGCAGCTCTTCGAGTACCGTACACATCTACGATGAAATACCTCCGAAAGGCAAAGTCCACCTCGGCAGAATTTGAACCTAGAACGTAAATACGTACAAAATGCTGTTTATCTCATCTCTTTCACACACACACAAACATACAACCCCCTCGCTCTCTTTCTTTCTCTGTCTCTCTCTGTCTCTCTCTGTCTCTCTCTGTCTCTTTCTTTCTCTCTCTCTCTCTCTCTCTCTCTCTCTCTCTCACACACACACACACATACACACTCACACACAAACTCAAACACCCACACACCCGTATTCACTCCCATACGGGTACATGAAAATATGCATTCCATACATATTCACAAATGTAGTCAGAAGCAACGAAATTAATATATGAGAATGCGCGTGAGTTGAGTGTGTATGCATGCATTGGTGCATGTATGTATGTGTGTGTATGTATGTATGTATGGGGGTATATGCGTTCGTGTGTATGTGAAAGTACATAACTTGATGATATGCAATGATTCATACATAAAATGTGCAATAATGTAATATTTGATATATGTGTGTGTGCGTGTGAGTGTGTGTGAGAAAGCAACGCACAATTACGTGCGTGCGCATACACACACATACACACACACAGAGGCATATATATATATATATATAT
>NC_068988.1:12164900-12166529 GCF_001194135.2 Octopus bimaculoides | reverse complement strand
ATTGATTGCACCTAGTATAGCACTAGCGTAGCAATAATTGGGTACCCCCCCAGCAGTATACTGGAAAGATACTATCCCTTAGTGGGTTGTACCCCCAACCCCTAACTCTCTCACGTTATATATATATATATATATATATATATATATATGTGCGTGTATATGTTTGTGTTTGTGTCCTCCCAACATCACTTGACAACCGATGGTGGTGTGTTTAGGTCCCCATAACTTAGCGGTTCGGCAAAAGAGAACTATAGAATAAGTACTAGGCTTCCAAAGAATAAGTCCTGGGGTCGATTTGCTCGACTAAAGGCGGTGCTCCAGCATGTCCGCACACAAATGACTGAAACAAGTAAAAGAGTAAAAGAGTAAAAGAGTATATCATTAGAGATAATTCACTTTGTTTTCTAAAGAGTTTCTTTAAAATTGGACAAAAAGTCGTTCGACAAAAAAAAAATCATCAGACAAAAAGACGTCGGACCAAGAAACGTGGACGAAAAGACGTTTGAAAAGAAAAGCGAAAGACGAAGACAGGTGTAGGAACAACATGCAGGTTATTCAACATATTTCCCTCTCAGATTCACACACTTATTGCAGCAGCCCTTAAGTTTTTTTAAGCCCTATAAAAGAACTCGGAAGTTTGGGCCTCCAACAGTTCTTCTCGCGACACCGTTAAAGCTAAAAAACATTTCTCTTCTATTTTTTAATTATCATAAATCTTCCACTGAGGTGGGAGCCAGTTTGTATGTATGTATATATGTATGTATGTATGTGTGTGTGTATGTATGTATGTATGTATGCATGTATGTATTTGTGTATGCATGTGTGAATGTATGTATGTATGCATGTATGTATGCTTGCATGTATGTATGTGTAGATGTATGTATGCGTGCATGTATGTATGTATTGATATTTTTGTATTTATTTTACCGCAGTTCCCTATCTGTTTAAATGTAGTTGGACCACATGTTAAGAATCACCACATGGTAACTATCTATTCCTGGCTTTACAACATGACATTTTAAAATTGTTTTGTCGTTCTTCTTTGGAGGTAACCCCCCCCCCCCTCAAAACTGTGACATTGTGCAAACTGTTGTTGCTGCAATTGTTGTCGGTGTTGTTGTAGGCCGTGGTGGTAGCGGTGGGGTCGAGGTCGGAGTTGGGGCTGGCGTTGTGAAAACCTTTGAAGTTGATGCTGTTGTTGTTGTTACTGGTGTTTAGCGTTAGTGGTGGTGGTGGTGGTGGTTGCGGTATGCGTATGAATGGTGAGGCGAAGTAAAAGGACGAGGATAGGGAAGAGACAAAAAGTAGAAAACTACAAATGAGCAGCAGAAGTAATAGTAGAAGAAGTAGTAGTAGTGGTGGTTGTTGTAGTAATGTTGGTTATAGTAGTAGTAGCAACAGTCATCTTGGTAGTAGTAGTAGTGGTAGTATTAGTGTTGGTTGTAGTAGTAGCGGTAGTGTTGTTTGTAGTGGTAGTAGTTGTAATAATAGTAATAGTAATGTTGGTTATAGTAGCTGTGTTTATTGTGGTAGTATTAGTAGTAGTTGTAGCAGCAGCAGCAGCAGCAGCAACAGCAGCAGCAGCAGCAGTAGTAGTAGTAGTAGTAGTAGTAGTACTGATGGTGGTGG
>NC_068988.1:12158101-12160947 GCF_001194135.2 Octopus bimaculoides | reverse complement strand
GAGAAACGTTGCCTTAGACTCAACAAGTTAAATATAAAAATAAACCAATAAATAAATAAAAAAAAATACAGTTCTATATTTAAGAGATGAGGAATTATGTACATTATTTACATTATTTACATTATTTACATTTGACGGATATTTGTCCTCATCTTATTTGTTGTTAACACAACGTTTCGGCTGATAAACCCTGCAGCCTTCATCAGGTGTCTTGGGGGAAATTTCGAACTTGGGTTCTCATTCCTAAGGTATTTTTCGATGGTTTGGCAAAAGAAACCAATAGAATAAGTACTAGACTTGCAAAGAATAAGTCCTGGGGTTGATTTGTTTGATCAAAGGTGGTGCTCCAGCATGGCTGCAGTCAAATAACTGAAACAAATAAAAGAATAGTTCCACTGCCTGGAATCGAACTCGGAATCTTGGGGTTAGTAGAAGCTTGAAAAATTGGCCGCCGTCGTTATCAAATCTGTTGAATGTGATAAATGGGGAGCGTGGGTAGATGCAACCCATTGTTGATAGCAGCTTTGATGGATTTCGACTGCTTATTTGCAGCTGAAACCGCGGTTCTTTAACGATAACACTATCAAGATGGCTGACCTCATATAGGTTTAAATATTCGGAAGTTATTTCTTATCACCGAAACTTTACTTGCTCCAGCGATGTCCTGCACCAATTTCCTGTGAAACTTGAGAAATTGTTCCACCCTCACAGATTAATTTATAATAATCACAGCTGACTTTTATGTGTGAGTGGATCAGAATGATTGCCTTCGGTTCTCGATCTCTTATCTGAGCAAGTTCACCATACATGTAGTGCTGAAGGTCAACAAACCGGCAGATATTCAATATAAACCGACAGCCAACGAAACTTGACTCATTGATTCATTGATGTGAGGCTACGCTGTAATAAGGTTTATCAGCGAATTGAACGGACGCCAGCAACACATTCAGCAAGTCTACAAAATCGTATAAGACAAACTGGTCAGGTGCCATGAATTAATAAAGACATGGTGGGCGATTTGCCCAGTTCCACCATTCAAGGAACAGTATTCGAGTCTTCAATTCAATTTTAACGTATTTACTACCGGGTGCTAGTCTTTTGTATTCTTCTTTTTTTTTTTTCTTTTCAGGAAAGAACCGGGACTATAAAGAGCGGGATACAATCACGCCAAAAAACGAGATGAGAAATATGAAAATTAGGCGAGAAAATTCTTGGAAGGTGACATAAAAACGTAGATAGTTTGGTTGGAAGGCATTGACAGAATCATTAGTATATCAGAAGAAATAAATTTGTCGTGAGGAATATGAAGATTCCTAGAGAGTGACATAAAAGGTAGGTGGTTAGGTGAATATCAGCAGAATCGTTAGAGCGTCATAATAAATGCTTTAGTGTCAGTATTTCTTTCGACACTTTACATTCCAACGTGGTCAACCTTGCTTTTCAACTCTCCAGCGTCGATAAAACAAAATACCCGTCAGCAGTTATTTGGATCGATGGTATGACTGCTCCACCGAACCATTCACCATTTAAATCTGCTGGCCTCGTACCTAAATTAAAAACAGATTTCTTTATTCAGTACCAGCACCAGTTCTTGTGTTCTTGGGTTCCTTGTTGACGTCACCAGTTTCCGTTCATTGTTTGTTTTCTCTGCATCTGGCCACGTGATATTGATCTCTTTCATGTCGGTTATGAATGTTCTGCGCATGTAATTTTCGGTCATCCCCCCACCCCTTCTAGTGGTTTAGAAAATCGTTGTCCTGGTAACTTGAGTATGTGACCTGCTAGTTTTAATCTTCGTTCTGCGATGATTTCGCTAAGTGGCTTAGTGTTGGTTTCCTTTTGGAATGTCTTCATTGGTCATGTGATCTTGCCAGTATGTTCTCAGAATATTTGTCAAGTAACTTTGGAGGATTACATCCAGTTTCTGTCGATTTTTACTGTATTTTTCAATGTCTCCCTAGCACCAGAAAACTGTTTGTAAAACCAAGCTAAGATAGAACCAGAACTTTGAGAGTGAGCTGATGGAATTTTTGTATATATAGCAATTTTTGTATATATAGAAGTTTTGTAATATATAGCAATTTTCGTCTATCTTTACGTTCTGAGTTCAAATTCCACCGAGGTTGACTTTGCCTTTTATCCTTTCGGGGGTCGATAAATTAAGTAGCAGTTGCGTACTGGGCTCGATCCAGTCAACTGGCATCCTCCCCCAAAATTTCGGGCCTTGTGCTTAGAGTAGAAAAGAATGTATAGCAATTTATAAGTAGGGCTTCCCTGACTCATGGAATGTGTTTTAGGAGTTCCGCAAGAGCTTAAAATGTTGGGAAACACAGCTTTAACGACTCCATCGTTAATTCGCTATCCTAACCCTATACCTGCTCACCCGCTCCGTTCCCATACAAAATATATTTTCCCGAGATGAGTTCCGAGCGCCGTTGAGCAAGACGCCATAAACATTCTACTTGGTCGCAATGTTATGATTTATTTCCTTATCGGTTTCTTTAGCAATAGGGCTAAGTCATCCATGACTTCCTCGTTTTTATTCTTGTTTTCTTGTTTAACATTCTAGCACATTTGGCGTCCAGTCTTCCAGAACAATAACCAGCCGTCAGCCATGTCTAACTTTGCAGCATCACGTCGTTTCAGTCATGGCTTTTACGAGGCATTTCCTTTCTTTTCCGTTTCTTTTCGTTTGCAGTTGATAATCATCATCATCAACATCATCATCATCATCATCGTCGTCGTCGTTGTCTTTGCCGCTGTCGCGGTTCTCGTCGTCTTCTTCATCTCATTCTTCCTCTTCTCATTCTTTTATGCTTTTCCTTCTTCTTTCACATCATCACGTA
>NC_068988.1:12157464-12158001 GCF_001194135.2 Octopus bimaculoides | reverse complement strand
ACGTCCATACATACTTACAAATACACACGCACACACACACTCACACATATATATAAACTTATACTTATATATATATGTGATATATATATGTAATACTTATATATGTATGTGTGTATGTATATATGTAAGCATGTTTATATTTATGTAATTCTATGAGTATCTTGGTATGTATATATATGTGTACATCATTTAGCTATCTATCCATCTATCTATCTATCTATCTATCTATCTATCTATCTATCTATCTATCTATCTATCTGTCTGTCTGTCTATCTATCTACCTATCTATCTATCTACCTATCTATCTGTATGTGGTTGCCTGTCTCACTCTTGTCTTTGTGTGTGTATGTGTGTGTGTGTGTATGCAATGGAGGTTTGAGTGTGCATTAAATACTCGAATATATGTGTATAAATGCGTGTCTTTTTGTACGCATATTTGCGCTTGTGAGGAAGTATTTGTGGTGTGGTAAGAAGCTTGCCTCCCAACCACATGGTTCCGGGTTCAGTCCCGTGAAAGTGCGTTCTATATATATATAT
>NC_068988.1:12156969-12157454 GCF_001194135.2 Octopus bimaculoides | reverse complement strand
CTCCAGAACACATATATTTACATAGAAACACGCACGCACACACACACACACAAACACACACTCACACAAGCAAATACCATCCTCGTGGTATATACGTATCCAGATGTATGTATGCGTGTATGTATGTGCGCATACGTCTGTGTGTGTGTATGTGAGCATACGTCTGTGTGTGTGTGTGTCCCTCTGCTTCCATACGTAACGACTGTTATATAGTCACAAGTCGAAGATTTATGTATCTCTACAATAACTTTCTCATGGGAAATTAGGTCATATCGTCCCCTTTGGGGTTCTGGAACTGTTTAGATATCGCTATAGAGTAAACCTTCGTCTTTTGGTGGGGAGCAAGTAGCAGGAAGGTGGGAATTAGAATAATTAAAACATCTCAACAACAACCTGTCTGTTAGGAGGGTCCAAATGTGTTTGCATATTATATATACATACATACATACATACATACATACATACATATATATATATATATATAT
>NC_068988.1:12155508-12156365 GCF_001194135.2 Octopus bimaculoides | reverse complement strand
TATATATATATGTATATATACATATATATATATGTATATATCATATACATATATACTTATATAACGGGCCTCATTCAGTTTCCGTCTACACAATCCACTCACCAGTATTTGGTTAGTCCGGGGTTAGAGAAGAAGACACTTACCCAAGATATTGTACCCTGGGACAGGAACTGAAGCCACGTGCTTTCAGGTGAGCTTGTTAACCACACAAACATGCCTCCAGGTATGGTAAGACTTTCGGCAATGCAACTTCTAGATCTGTATAGAATGACGTCATTCATATATAATTTCTGTATCCACTATCTCGATGTTTAAAGGTGGAGGGGAAAAAAAAATAATACTCATCGTTTATTCTATGATATTCACAGATTATGTTACTGTAGATCATGAGATATTTTGAGTTAGCTTGTGTTTATTCTTAAGGAATTAAAAGAGTTTATCAGAAATCGAGAAAGAAAGAAAAAAACCGAACCACATTAATCAAAATGCCAGAAGACCTAAAAGATATTTCACATTTTTCAGGAATAAAGTTTGCGTAAGATTAACTTAATGGAAGTGAGATTATAAGGAAGAGGCGGATAAAAAGCATGTTCTACATATTAAATGGAATTTTGAGATAACTACGTGGTTAAGAAAATCGCTTTGCAACTACCTGAGTTCGGTTTCACTCCCAATGCGCGGCAATTTGGGCGAGCATCCTCTACTATAGCCTTGAGCTGCCTTGTTAGTGAATTTGGAATATGAAAATTGTGTTGAAACCGGTTGTATCCATGTACGCATGTGTGTGTGCGTGCGTATACACACACACACACACACACACACACACACACACACACACACACACACACACACACACA
>NC_068988.1:12153557-12154977 GCF_001194135.2 Octopus bimaculoides | reverse complement strand
TAGGTACCAGCTGAATACTGAGGTTGCTGGCTTCGAGCTAGAAGTTGAAACCAATGTTGCCCTCGTTCCCCAACCTTTCTCTGTGTTTATGTGTGTGCAATGTCTTTCTCCACCCTCCCCCTCTCTCTCTTTCTGCGCATGTCTGTATTTAATGTGCCCATGTGTACGCGCGCGTGTATATATATGTGTGTGTGTGTGGGGGGGGGGGTTGCCTTCAGCTGCAAAAAGTACTATCACTTAAACAGGCCGAATGTCCAGTCGGCCGGGTCTAAAGATCAGCGCCAAAGAGCCGCACCCAATTATCCCATCCCGGTTTCGGATTTCGTTATAGACAACTAATCAGACTAACTACTCAAACACAATACTAAGAACTGTCTAAGAACTGTCTATCCAGTTTTATCAACTATTTTTTCGGCAATTAAACCCAAGCCAAGTCAGTATGCTTGTTGCTTCTTTCCCTCTCAAAATGGTGCTTAAAATACCAAACGGCTTTTCTACCTATATCAACGGCAGCTTGAACGATATATTAGCCGTTTGAACGCCACATATATCCTCGTGTTTGGTTCTTATATATAACTTGTTGGTTCTATAAAGAAGACAACTTGAGTTCTCCTCATTAAAATTGTCTCTTTATCACGCTTACTGGTTAGATTATATGCTGTAAGCTAATAATGCTTGTTATTAGCAAAGTGCAGATATACGAGAAACATAAAAAAGGAGGGAAGGATGTAAGAGCGAGAGATTTAGTCACGACAAGAGGTAATCAGAGACAATCGTTACGATAATGAAGACTGTCTTAAGCCGAAGATATAAAAGTACAACTAATCAGAGTCTGAGAAGGGGAAGAGTAGGTATTTTAGGGATCAGAAGCACGTTCGTGAAGCGATTACATAAAGAGAGAACGTAATGTATTGGTTGATAGTGTAAAGTCATACGTTCACTGGCTTTTTACGTAAAACTGATAATAATAAACAAAATAGCTAGTTATAGAATCTCAAGAAGAGATAGAGTAGTAACGTGTACTGAACAGTAAAGCGAGTAGCCACAATAATAATAATATTAATAATAATAATAACAATAATAACAATAATAATAGTTTCAGATTTTGCCACAAGGGCAGCCGTTTTGGGGAAGGGGGCTAGTCGATTACATCGACCCCAGTGTCCAACTGGTACTTATTTTTATCGACCTCGAAAGGATGAAAGACAAAGTCGACCTCGGCGGAATTTGAACTTAGAACGTACCGGCAGATGGAAATACCGCTAAGCATTTTGCCCAGCGAGCTAACGATTCTGTTAGCTCGCTACTTTAAGAATGATAATAATAATGACAATAAATAAAATCTAAATGAAAGTAAAACAAATATAAAAAAGGACATAACTAAACCAACAAACATGGACATGGAGCAGATTGTGGAGAT
>NC_068988.1:12147424-12151781 GCF_001194135.2 Octopus bimaculoides | reverse complement strand
CTAGTTACGCACTGGGGTTGATGTAATCGAGTTAATCCCCTCCCGTAAGCTGCCCTTGTGGCAAAAATTTGAAGTCATTCTTAAAAAGGTGGCGAGCTGGCGAAATGCTTAGCGGTATTTCGTCTGCCACTGCGTTCTGAGTTCAAATTCCGCCGAGGTCGACTTTGCTTTTCATCCTTTCGGGGTCGATAAATTAAGTACCAGTTACGCACTGGGGTCGATAAAATCGACTTAATCCGTTTGTCTGTCCTTGTTTGTCCCCTCTGTGTGTAGCCCCTTGTGGGCAGTAAAGAAATAGGTATTTCGTCTGCCTTTACGTTCTGAGGTCGACTTTGTCATTCATCCCTTCGGGGTCGATAAATTAAGCACCAATTACACACTGGAGTCGATGCAATTGACTCGCACCCTCCCCCAAAATTTCAGGCCTTATACCTATAGTAGAAAGAACTTCTAACTTGTTGTCTCTTGAGGTCTCTGGGTGAGACTTGGATCCAACTTGTACAAATGCAAGACAAAAGTCAAACATAATAATAATAATAATAATAATAATAATAATAATAATAATAATAATAATAATAATAATAATAAAATAAAGATGAAGAGTTCCATAATTAAATTTGCTGAACAATATTTCGGTATCTCGTGTCCCTTCAACGGGTTCGAAATTTGATGTCAGTCTATTTCATTTTTTTTTAATAGATAATATACGACTGCTATGACTGCTATTCCCCCGAGAGGAGTCATAACAGTCCTATATTATCTATAATAATAATAATAATAATAATAATAATAATAATAATAATAATACCAGCAGATGACAACGTTTCTCGAAAAGAAATGGAAAAACTTTCAAAATACAAAGACTTGGAAATAGAGATAACTCGAATGTGGAGTCTAAAAACAGAAACAATTCCTATCATAGTAGGTGCCTTAGGTATAATAAAAAAATATTCAGACAAATACATAACAAAAACACCAGGACTTACAAATATATATAACATACAGAAAATTGCACTACTGGGTACTGCACACATCCTACGCAAAACACTTCCAATACAGTAACCATAAGAGCATCACAGCAAACCACAGCACATACCCAAGGCACACAGAGCTGCGCTCGGTAGTGAAGTGAAAGCACGTTATAAAAATAAAACTACTGAACAATAATAATAATAATAATAATAAATGTCCTAATGCAGTACCAGGCAGTGGCTTTCATGGCTTCTCATCAGTGCTCGTTGTGGGATTGTGTGGGGCAGCTGTTGTCGCGTGTAAGAACAATTCAGCTGTCTGTCGAGTGTTTGGTAAAGATCAACGCACCATCTTCCCTTAGCAGAGAAGAAAGGCAGACCTTTCTCTGCGTAATGGTTGTGGCAAAAGAGGCCGTATGGTGGAAGCGTTTGAAAGATTTGAAGACAGGCACTTTCCTATCTGATCAAGTCCTCATCATTTTCTTCAAATATCATTTGAAGACGAAGGTGAGGGTAGAGTGGAAGGTGCTGCCTTCTGGTTTGTTTATCAACAGATGGTTGACAGTTGCAAGACTGGTGAGACTGAATGGATCTACCCTGAATATGCTTTTCTAAGCGGGGGGAAAGAAACTGGAAGAGGGCCTTGGGGATGACAGAGTCATCGGGGACTGTTGTGTGGGGTTTACCCCGAATTACCCTAAGTGGACTGCCCCGCTATTGGGGATTCTATTCATTTATTTATTATTCATTTCCCTACTTTCTGTTACATAGCCTCTGTTATATTCTTTAATGTGGTAGCATCTCCCCTTAATCGATATTAACCCCACATGTTTTTTGTAATTTTTTTGCTGTGTTTTTTTTTGCGTGTGCTGTAACTCGTTGTTCCATATTGTCCTCCATGTTTTAGGCCCTTGTGGCCAATGATACCATTTATTATTCGTTAGATTTCAAAGATTAAGAGCCGTCATTCTCTTTAAAATGTGTAAACGATGCTGACTCACCTCGCATTTGATACCCCTGTGGCATTCGGCTAAAGTAAGGAACATAGTTGTTGTTGATGTCGTTATTGCTGTCATTTATTTATATATTTATTTATTTATCTATTTATTTATTTATTCATTTATTTAGTCATTCTTGCCAATCATCATATTTGGGAGATAAAAGTTTGCTGTGTTATAGGAATTGGTTAACCAGGATGATATTTAAAATTTTTATTTCATTCTTAGATAGGGGCGGGACGATGTATTGGTAGGGATACTGGTAAATAGGTTGAAAGGATCATTGAAGGAAAATAAAGAATGAAATGCAATAAAATACAAAATAAAATGAAATAAAAATGAAATGTCACTTATCCACTGATAAAAGATGAAAACCCTTCCAACCATTCGGTTCTCAGCAGGTGTTTTTGTCATTCCAAGATGGTTGCTAAACCGAAATCTATTGTCGATGAAAAATATGGCCGTTGCCGAGAGCAATTGCGATGACTTGCAGCGCTTATTCATAGAAGCCCGATCCATACCTCGACCAGTGTGTAATATCAAAATGCATACACACACATACACACACATGTGCGTTTGTGTGTATGTGTGTGTATGTGTGTGTATGTAGGAGGGAGATAGAGATAAGATGTGATAGTTACTGTATATTCATGTTGAAAGGTCATATTTTTGAAAACTAATGAAGTATAAACTAAGTTTTCTTTATTGATATTATCATTTTATTATTAAAAAAAAACTATTCGTAGCTCTGACCTTAACCTTATTGATGATACTATTATTATTATTATTATTATTATTATTATTATTATTATTATTATTATTATTATGGTATTGATATGAAATTCTTAGCTGGAGGCACAAGCTGGGATGTGGTTATTCTCTACAAATATGGAAAAAGGTTATACATTAAAGAAGAATTATGATTGAATTATCCTTCATATTGAGATGAGAAGAAAACGAAAAAAACAAACAAAACAATGTATGAAATTCCTGCTCAAAAAAAAAAAAAAATGTTCGTGGCTGTGTTGCTAAGAAGCTCGTTTTGCAAACACGTGTTCTCGGGTTCAGTTCGTCTAACCGGTCTCTTGGACAAGTGTCTTCTACTGTAGCCCCAGGCCAGCCAGTGACGTTGACTTGTGAGTGAATTTGGGTGACGAAAACTGTAAGGAAGCCTATAATGTATATATGTGTGTGTGTGTGTGTGTGTATGTGTGTGTGTGTGCATGTGTATGTGTGTGTGTGTGTGTGCATGTGTATGTGTATGTGTGTGTGCATGCGTATGTGTGTGTGTGTGTGTGTGTCGCTGAGAATTTTGTCCAATGCGCTAATGATTCAGCCAGAGGAGAAGGAGTTGGAGAAGGAGGAGAAGAAGAAGAAAAGAAGAAGAAGAAGAAGAAAAAGAAGAAGAAGAAGCAGGAGGAGAAGGAAGAAGAAGCAGGAAGAAGAAAAAGAAGAAGAAGAAGAAGAAGAGCAACAACAACAACGACGATGACGACACCACTATCTGATATAGGCACAATGCCAGTAGTTTTGAAGGGAGGGATTTAGATGATACGATCGACCCCCCCAGAGCTTGACTGGTACAATATTCTATCGACCCTGAAAGAATGAAAAGCTAAGTCGGCCTAAGCAGAATTTGAATCCAGAATGTAAAGATAGACGAAATGCAGCAAAGCATTTTTGCCAGAGGCTAAAACGTTTCTGCCAATTCACCTTCGTATGTAATAATAATAATAATAATAATAATAATAATAATAATAATAATAATAATAATAATAATAATAATAATAATAATAAATAACTGACTGGAAGTATTAACATGCGCATTGTTTTGTCTTGATGTAAAAGATGGCCTACAGCAAAATGGGCTACAGCAAATATTCTGCTTAATACCACAGATTTGCTTGTCAGTTGTTTGACCTTAACGATTTGGGCATGTCTCTTGATGGCTGACGATATGTGCATCTCTGATCACGAGCAGAAGTAGTTGGGGAGCATCATAACAATTTGTGGAGAGGAATTTTTGGGAGTTTGGATAATTCACCTCTGGAAACATGGGTGTTTCGTTCAACATCCTTAAACAAACCTTATTTAGGGACCTTTTGAGCGGGATAGGCTACTCGACTTGAAGAAAATTCTAACTGGGCCCCACCTGCGAGATCATGTGCTGTTTATCTTGATATGAGATCACCATGTCACGCACATATGGTTGTGATGCATGTGCTTGGTGTACCCCTATCAGTCGAGTAGTCATGATGGGTACACTGGGCTTCGTATATTTTACCCCAGTGTCATTTTTGATGGCATGCACTGCTATCTCACTCAATAATAATAATAATAATAATAATAATAATAATAATAATAATAATGATAATAATAATCCTTTCT
>NC_068988.1:12144678-12146448 GCF_001194135.2 Octopus bimaculoides | reverse complement strand
ATATATATATATATATATATATATATACATACATACATACATATTTATATATATGCATGTACATGTGTGTGTATGTATGTGTGTATGCGTGTGTGTATAAGAGCACGTGTAGTTGTGTATCCTGTTGTATAATTTTTGGTGTGCATAATGACCAACTTATATATTAGCTAATAAAGGACTCAATATGTAAAACAGAGCTGAATTTTTCTATTCATATATATATTATATGCACATGAAGTGCGTGGCTTAGTGGTTAGGGAATTCGGCTCTCGATCTCCTCCATATGTACATACATACATACACACACACACACACACACACACACACACACACACGTATTAGTATATATTGCTAAACATGTATATATCTAAGTACGTATTCATCTATTACTATATGAATATGCATATGTGTGTGTGTGTGTGTATATACATAAATACACGCACACACACACACACACACACACACACACACACACACGCACACACACACACACGCACACACACATATATATATATATATATATACAAACATACGCATGTGTGTGTATATATATATATATTTATATATATATAAACATACACACGTACACAGATGCACACACCCATATATACATACACATACACTCGCATGTATTTTTGTGTGTGCACGTTTGTACACTACTAAACAGACTGAAACAGATGGTTGCATAGTTGTATATACACACACGCACACACACATATGGAATTGGGTGTCTATATAGACTGGCCTTGACATTATTATCCGCAAATAATATACACCAAGTATAAGAAACGAAATTTAAAAAAGCTGTCAAACGTCCCTCATCCCATTTTCCCATTGTGAAACAATCTATGTTTGGCAGATGGGGTTTACGTTATATACTTCGTTCCGGTTACATTGTCTGCAGATTTTGACCTAGTGCAGTCAACGCCTCGAATTTAACAATTCCCTATTCACTAATCTAGGGCAGTGGAATTGGTGCAGGGTGTAAAAGAGGTTACTAGAATTACAGTGCCAATAAATCGTCGGTCTAAGCAAGTTCAAAACTCACCCACAGAAGTTCAAGTCTACGCATTCACAGACTTTTGTGGACTTCAGTGTTCTATCGTGTGTGTATGTGAGTATGTGTTTGTGTGAGAGCCATACATGCACACACAAAGTCACACATGCGTACTTATACACGTACATGCAAACACACACTCACTATCACAAACGCACACAGAAAGACATATTACAAATGCCACCAACTTAATACCCCTTAACATACACACACTTTACTGACAACCCTTACACATGCACACACACACACACACACACGTATACATACGCATATAATTATATATATATGTGTGTGTGTGTGTGGGGGGGGGGTGTTATACTATATTATAAATATATATTATACTATAGTTTATATACATATAATATACATATATGTATTATACTATATATACATGTATATATATATGTATGTGTGTGTGTGTGTGTGTGTGTGTGTGTGTGCATGTACATATATATATGTATATATATATATATATATATATAGACACACACACGAGAAGTAAAGTGAGAGAATAAGTGTTTTTGCCATTCGTTTACAGTTGTTTCAGAACATTATTAGTTACATGATAGATATTACACAAACATTAACACGCATATATATGTGTGTGTGTCTATGTGTATATATATATAAATATATAAAAAGATAAAGAGAGCAATGGTAAGGTTATATATATATATATATATATATATATATATATATATATATATATATAT
>NC_068988.1:12143737-12144668 GCF_001194135.2 Octopus bimaculoides | reverse complement strand
ATATATCATACATTCACACAATGCACACATCTAACCCCATCCATATGCGCTCATGTACGCATAGTCACACACACACACACACACACACACACACAAGCACACACGCATACACACACATATTCCAATTAGAGCTCTTCTTCCTTTGAAAACCCACACTATTCTCTCTCGAACTACCGGTTTCCTACCCTCAATCATGTAGTTAAACCTGTGCTTGTTTTTTCCCTAACCCTCTGTTCCTTTCTCCTCTTTCTCCCACTTATAAATAGCTTTATTACTATACTGACGCCTAAATTTATCGATCTTCATAACATTGCATAATTATAGCAATGATTTCGAGTGTATCTTCGATTTCGTTGAATAGCTATGCTAAACTGCTTAATCATCGATCGATATTGATATTTCACTAAAAACCTACTCCTATAGAAGACGCACATTTTCCCCCAAAAAGTATTTTATAAAAATCTGGGGGGTGCATTTAACATGCCAGTATGTCTTTTAAGCTATTAAATATGGTGTATATTTTCACAGCCATGCTATGGTTTAGTATACACGATTAAAAGACTTTGCTTCGCTGATAAGGACTAATAAGCTTAAAACATATCCAGAGTTATCCCAGCACGTACAAAAGATCAAATTTACGTATAAAAGAATAAGGTTGAGTCACTCCGGTTGAGCACGCAGTTGAGCACGCAGTTGAGCACGCAGTTGAGCACGCAGTTGAGCACGCAGTTGAGCCACTCCGGTTGAGCCACTCTAGCTAATTTTATCTTTGATACTCATTGCTAAAGGCTAGTGTTTCTCAACCTTTTTACTCATGCGTAACCCTTAAAATAAATTACATGTCTCAAGGAACCCCTGCACCGCAAACATTATATACCATATATTTCATAATTTCTTCATCGTAATTCACGTGGTAAATATCATATATATA
>NC_068988.1:12140517-12143196 GCF_001194135.2 Octopus bimaculoides | reverse complement strand
GAGAGAGAGAGAGAGAGAGAGAGAGAGAGAGAGCGCTCCTTAACTATACGACTATCCCTGTGCCCCTCTGTAAGTCTCAAGTTCAAAGGATGCGATTATCGATTTTTGCCTTTCATCTTTTTTTTTTATCGTGGTTAAATAAAATAAGTACCAGATGACGATTAAATCAATAGTACTTCGAACACACCCACCCACACATGTGCCAAACGCAGAGAGAGAGAGAGAGAGAGAGAGAGAGAGAGGCAGACAGACACAGCCAGACGGACAGACAGAGAGAAACCTGCGTCCCTCACGTTTTATGACTTTGTTCCAAGTAGAGAAATCTGTATGATGGACGTGTTTTTTCTTTTCTTCCTCCTTTTTCTAATATATTTTATTGAAAAACCGATGTTGAAATAAAATAGATATTATACTGTTTGTTATTCATGTTGTTTAATATCGATAATTTTGCGGCCTTTGCTTTCAAATATGGGTAACATGGTGGTTGGTAGCAGGGTTATCGAATACTCTAGAAAAAATATTGTTTTAACTATTTACGCGTGTGTATATGCCTGTCTGTATATATGTGTATATATCTGTGCATATATGTATACGTATTGTGTTGTCGGTGCTAGAATTGTAAGTTTGTAACGTTGTGCATCAGATAACATCTATAAAATGGTACGTTGTGCGTTGTTCGTAGGGTTTGCGGCTACAATAGTTATTGTGATTGGTGTTGCAATCGATGTTAATCATAATTACTCAGAAAGCATTAATACCCCCTACATCTGACCATTACAAACTTACCACCATATGTTTTTTTGCAGCATTATTTGTGGCAGGATGGTGGGGGGGATTTCTTTTTTTTGCTTCTTCTTTAGAAAGCGAAAATTTGTTTTACAATAGCAGAGTGTTGCGTTACTCTCTATGACAGTCTCACGCATGGTTAAGCCCAATGTTTTATATATATATATATACATACATATGTATACATATATATACGTATATATACATATATACAAATATATTCATGCATATATCTCTCACACTCTGTTAATTAGAGGTGTATGTGTGTGTGTGCATACACACACACACACACACACACACACACACACACACACACACACACACACACACACACACACACACACACACACACACACACATATATATATATATATATATAGTCTGAAAATAAAATGAAAAATCAGAGACAAGGTGAAAGAACAGCCTACAGGCTGTATTAGTTTCACGCTCAGGAAAAAAAAATGTTAAGAAGTTTTTAACGTTTCGAGCCTACGTTCTTTTACATAAATGATAGACTAACAGACGAAAAGAGCTGGAGGAAAAAAAATGTGTCTGAGTTAAACAGTCAATACATACATACATACATACACACATACATACATACATACACACATACATACATACATACATATTGGCCGCCTACACTTTTTTCTGCAAAATATGGATACTTTATCCTGTTCAGGCTATATTATTAGCATTATCCTGCGTTTGGGAATTTAAAATCACTTCTTTAACTTTCTAAGACATCTCAACGCTTCTAAAAGCAAACTTCGTTTCTTTGTTTACGTTCATCGTAATTTGAATTTTATATATATATATATATATATGTTGAATTTCGTACTCACTTATCTGCGGTATTCTACCAGCACTTATAATCAACAATGTTGTCTTATTTTACCGTGAGCTCTTTGTGTTTTTGTGCCTAGCCACTTTGTGGCGTCTTATACGTTGATGTGCCTTATGCCATGATTCTCAAGGAATCCTTATAATTTACACACACACACACACACACACACACACACACACACACACACACACACACACACACACACAAACACAGACAATATCAGAAATTGGGAAAAGTCCTCCTTTAGGGCAGTGTTCCTTTTAGTTATAAGAATGATAATGAAAATAAGAACAAGATGAAAGGAGAGTTTAATAAAATGTTATAAGCTGTAAGGGTTACACTTCAATAAGTACAGCAGTAACAACAACAAGAAGAACAACCACAACAGGGGCAGGGGTACCAAAAGAAGCCGAGGTAACAGAGCCAGGGGAGTCTTAGAACAAAAGAATTATTAGTTTTAATAAAGAAAGCAAGGGTATTATATGCAACGGCAACAATGATAACAAGAAAAATAAATGATAACAACAACAACTACAATAACGGTAATAATAATAATAATAATAATAATAATAATAATAATAATAATAATAATAATAATGATAAAAATAAATTCTCTTTATTGGCCACAAGGGCCGATCACAAAACAAATAGGGATAATACAAGACAAGGAACAAGTGGGGTGTTAAACAATCAGCTACATTAACAACAACAGCAACAACAAGAATAACAATAAGTAGTATGAGTAGTAGTAGTAGTAGTAGTAGTAGTAGTAGTAGTAGTAGTAGTAGTTGAAGAAGAAGAAGAAGAAGTAGTAGTAGTAGTTGAAGAAGAAGTAGTAGTAGTAGTAGTAGTAATAGTAGTAGTAGTAGAAGTAGAAAAAGAAAAAAAGAACAAGTAGTAGTTGAAGAAGAAGAAATAGTAGTAATAGTAGTAATAGTAGTAGTAGTAGAAGAAGTAGTAGTAGTTGAAGAAGAAAAAGAAGTAGTAGTAATAGTAGTTGAAGAAGTAGTAGTAGTAATAGTAGTAGTAGTAGTAGTAGAAGAAGA
>NC_068988.1:12136935-12139936 GCF_001194135.2 Octopus bimaculoides | reverse complement strand
CACACACACACACACACACGCACACACACACGCACACACACACACACGCACACACACACACGCACACGCACACATACACACACACTCACACACAAACGCACATGTGCACACACAATATATAGGCACACATACGCATACACATACATATATTTGTACACACACATATACTCATTCACAAATCCTCACAAACACACAAACACACACACACATACACACATACAAACGCACACACACACACACACACATACATACATACACACACACAGAGACACATACACATATTTGTACACACACACATACTCATTCACACATCCTCACAAAGACACAAACACACACACACTCACATACATACAAACACCGATACACACACACACACAGACGTCACACATGGAAAGAAGCGGAACCCCCTATGAATCAAGAAAGGGGCCAGGTGCTAGAAATAGCAACCAAGTCTCCTTGAAATCACATTGTGTTGTCTAAAAGTAGGAACAACACGTTTGCTAATGTTGTTATGGGTTAACTTGCACATAGGAAAACAGACGGGATGGTCACCACTGGAACACTTTTCATCGTATGTCTGTTCGGTCGGGGATGATCTCGTGGGGGGTGGAGGGGAGCTAACCAACGACGACGACAACAACAACAACAACAGCAATAATAAGGAGCGTCTACGCGGTCGCTCAGTCTGGTGGAAGAGGAAACAGCAGTCAAATCGTGTTGAGTCACACGCTAGTATGTTGAATAAAAGAAGGACAGAGACAGTGTAGTTAATGGTATGCCAAAAACGAAGACACGAATAGAATGGGATGGGCACGGTTGGAGCGTCTTCGATTAAAGCACGGGGACTGCTAAGTGAGTTGTGACTGAGCCAAACAACCGATTGTTTCAGCGTCACAATCATCATCACCATCACCATCATCATCATCACCTTCATCATCATCATCATCAGCATCGCCATCAATATCATCATCATATTCATAATCATCACCACCGTCACCACCACCACCACCACCACCACCATCATCATCATCATCATCATCATCATCATCATCATCATCATCATCATCATTAAAAACAACAACGACAACATCAACAACCTTTATGTGGTCGCTCTACCACGTTGAAAGAGCAGATGGACTTCGGTCGGATCACGCGCTACTGTCTTAAACAACCAAAGAAATCTTTAGGTAATCTAGACCAAGATACAGCAAACAGACGGGATGGTCATGGCTGGAATTCCTTTTGACATGAAACCGCTCAATCAGAGTTGATCTGTGGCTGAACACAGAGTAGATATTTACAGTAGGGGATGTACTGTATTGAGTCAGAATTGAACTCTGGTCACTTCAGTCAAAAAGAAAAAAAATCTTCGGTTGAAATGGCTGCCGTCATTTGGCCCTTAGATCAGTTGAGACCGACTGACCAGAAGTGGGGAACGTACGATCTTAAAGCCGCGTGTGGATGTCAGAAGGCCCTTGTTGGGGTATTCTGAAAGAAGTACGGCGTTTGAGAGAAATCCTCATACCAGAATGGGTAATCGGTCCTTGTTTCAATTAATTTGTAAAATAACGAAGGATTTCAGTAAAATGACTTTGTTCTTATGTTGGCGTTTAGCGCTTAAATTAGTAGGAAATTCTAAGAGGTTTTAATTTTGATCACTGAAGAACAAGAAGTTTATATCATAAAACCAGATGCGGTCTCAATTGGACCGGTGAGTTTAAAACAAAGAAATCCGGAGAAATTTCTGTAACACTAGTGGTATGTATGAAAGGGTTCTTATTGGGGACCTCTGCAATTCTTAACATTTTCTTAGGGATTTTTTTTTTTACTGAAAATTTATTTTTCATAAAATGACAGGTTTAACAATAATTTTTTAAAAATATTTTGTATCTGAATCGCAGTTTTGTCACAAGATTGCTAACTTCAATGGTGGCCTTCCAACACGAAGAAAAACAAAAAAGATTTCCCATAAACCAGCGAGACCATTTCTAACACTATTTATGGAATAAGCCATGCTGTTGTTATTGTCGTCGTTGTTGTTGCTGTTGTTGCTGCTGCTGGTGGTGGTGGTGGTGGTGGTGGCTTGTGGTAGAAGTAGCAGTGTTGGTGATGGTGGGGTGAGAATGAAGATGATGCAGTAATGAAGTGTGTGGTGGAGATGCTAGTAGAGGTACCCTGGGAGTAGCGGTAGTAGTTACGGTGATCATAGCGATGCAGTTGCAGTGGTGGTATTGGGGATAGTGATAGAGGTGGTGACGGTAGTAATAGTAGTAGTTGTGGAGGCAGTGGTAGTAGTTGTAGCAGTAGTAGTAGTCGTAGTGATGGTGGTGGTTGTAGAAGTGGTAGTGATATCACTAGTAGTAGTAGTGGTAATAGTGGTTGTAGTAGTAGTGGTGGTAGTTGGTCGTAATGGTGATGGTGGTGATGGTAGTAGTAGTAGTAGTAGTGGTGACGATGATGGTGGTTGAATGGTAGTGGTGGAGGTAATGGTGGTGATTCTGTTGGTTATGCTAGTATCGGTGGTAGTGGTAAACGGTGGTTATGTTGGAAATGTAAGAATGACAGTAATGGCGGTAGTGGTGGCGGTGGTGTTGGTGGTGGTGTTGGTGGTAGGGTTTTGTCGCGGAGTTCGTTCGTGATGGTATGGCGGTGTTACCAAGCGAGCATGCAAAGCAAATATGGCGGTGTCATTAAGTTGTTAACATCGTCGTCATCGTCATCGTCATCGTGGGCAGCATTGGCAACTGCAGCAGCAATAACAGCAGCAGCAGCAGCAGCAGCAGCAGTAGTAGTAGTAGTAGTAGTAGTAGTAGCGTATGATAGACATCAGACATGAATAAAACATCAAACTCTCTCTATCTCTATCCCTCTTTTCCTCCTACTCTTACTCCGTTATCTCCTTCTTTCTTTCTTTCCTTCTTTCTTTCTTTCTTTCTTTCTTTCTTTCTTTCTTTCTTTCTTTCTCTCTCTCTCTCTCTCTCTCTCTCTCTCACACACACAC
>NC_068988.1:12133055-12134295 GCF_001194135.2 Octopus bimaculoides | reverse complement strand
TCTCCTCCCCCGCCTCTCCTCTCCGCCTCTCCTCCCACTCCAGTAAATGTATTATTGTCTTTGTCAGCCTTACCTCTCACCACCCCTCACTTTAATCCTCTTGTTCTCTTGTTCGCTGTCACACCCCCTCATCCCACCTCACCACACTTGGACCTTTGGTTTTTTTTTCTCCCTTTATTAATTGTGATGGATCCAACAAAATACGATTGTACATACACACAGGCAAACACACAATTTGTATGCATCTGTATATATATATGTTTGTGTGTGTGTGTGTGTGGTGGATAGATCGATGCATACATGTAAGTGTGTGGGGCTGTTGTTGCTGGTGAATGTATGGATGTGTAGTATGCGTGTGTATGTACGAATGTATGTATACACACGCATATGAGTATGTATTAATGCTTCTAGCATCTGAAGATTGCTATAGAACGTGAAAGTACTTGTAATATTGTAATACACAATATTGTAAAACTGCAAAAACGTTTTTTTTCTACTCTAGGAAAAAGGTCTGAAATTTTGGGGGAGGGTGCCAGTCAATTAGATCGACCCCAGTACGCAACTGGTACTTAATTTATCGACTTCGAAATGATGAAAGGGAAAGTCGACCTCGGTGGAATTTGAACTCAGAACGTAAAGACAGACGAAACACTGCTAAGCATTTCGCCCGGCGTTCTAACGTTTCTACCAGCTCGCCGCTTTATAGAATTGCAAAAATATTAAAATCAAATGTGAAAATTGGTGTTTGTTGGAATTTGATTGCATAATATATCTATCAATATACAATCTTACCAACCAAAACTACATACGTGTGTGTATGTGTGTGTATGTGTATGTATGTGTATGTGTGTGTGATGCTAGTCTCCCATAGTCCGGTAAAGACGGTTCGGTAATTTCTTGCTAAACGACCAGGATAAACGATTTGCTTATAGGGATCAAACGAATGTGTTGTACATTAGCTTAGTTTAAATAGTTTTACTTATTTCAGTCATTAGAGTACGGCCATGCTGGGGCACCGCCATGAAGGGCTTTGTCGAAAGAACCGACTTATTTATTTTTGAAAGTCTGGTACTTACTATATCGGTCTCCTTTTGGGTGAACCGCTAAGTTACGGGGACGTAAACAAACCAATACCAGTTGTCAAGAGGTGGTGGTGGACAAACACTAACACACAGAAGCACACATACACACAAACACGGATACACACACATATGCATATATATATATATATATATATATA
>NC_068988.1:12123041-12132988 GCF_001194135.2 Octopus bimaculoides | reverse complement strand
ACTCAGATCAGTGTTATATGAAAGCCAACTTCTTTACCTTACAGCCACACCCCGTATAGGCACGTTTTTTAATTCTTCGCTGCTTCGTACGATTCTATTTCAACGAAATACACCCTAGACGGCAGAAGAGAAAACTCGGGGTGGTTTGAGTCAGGAAAAAAAAAAAAAAAAAAAGAAAGATTCTTTAATAAAATTTGCACATTTTAGGGATAAATTTCCATGTTGCAGTGAGATGATGAATTTAACAGGAAATTTCAGTAATTCAAGTCTAGCCACGGTATACTTATCCATATTTGCGAGTTTTTGCTGTAGTTACGCTGATAGCATTTTTTTTATTATTAAACTATTAAAGCAACGATATTTGTTTAGTTAAAAATGCAAGAATAAATAAAATGAATATAAAAATGTTCGAAATACAAAAAACAAAATAATATAAATATATAAATATATATTATTTTCGTTTAGTATTTAGCATATTTTTATATTTATTTTATCAATTTTGCATTTTAGAAAATACATATATACATGCATTTATCTGCACACATACACACAGACATTCACATACAAAATTTGGTATGTTATCTGAGAACCGTGACATCACAAGTATATGACTAAACATAGAAATTTAAATAAATAAATAAATAATAGACAGGAAGCTATATGTGACATTAACATTGAATATTCGCACCAAAATCTTTGGAATGTTTCATTGGGAATGTTTACGCACACACACGGGCCCACGAACACATGTATGTAGTATAACATGTATGTACAGTTAGATGCGTGGCTGCTAGTTTTTGGTTTAGAGTTCAACGTAGATTGTCATCATCCAGTCTGCTTCAAGTATAACGCTCTGGTTACTTCTCTACTTAGTTGTATTACTGTTTATGATATATAGAGGAAATGTAGGAGAAACATCTTATTTGTCCCTACGTACGTTTCTCTGTCGTGGTTTGTTTTTTTGACTTGTTACAGTCATTAGACTGCGGTCATGCTGGGGCACCAACGTGAAATGAATCGACATCGGGACTTATTTTTTTAAAGCTTGGTACATATTTCATTGATCTCTTACCGAATCGTCAGATTACGGGGATGTAAACACACCAGCACCGGTTGTCAAGCGGTGGTGGTGGAGAGACAAACAGACACAAAGAACCCCCACACACATATATACGTACACATACACACATATATACGTACACACACATACACACACATGAATATACAACTAAAGCCTCGTGAGTAGATTTGGTAGATGTAAATTGAAAGAAACCCGTCAGTTACACACACACAATCACACATATGTATTTGTTTGTGTGTGTGTGTGTCTGTGTTTTCCCCCACCATCGCTTGACAACCGATGTTGGTGTGTTTACGTCACTGTAACTGAGCAGTTCGGCCAAAGTAACCGATAGAATAAGTACTCGGCTTACAAAGAATAAGCCCTGGGATCGATATGATTCGACTGAAAAACCTTGAAGGCGGTGCTCCAGTCTGGCCCCAGTCAAATGACTGAAACAAGTAAAAGAATAAAAGAATATATATACATGCCTCTGTGTGTGTGTGTGTGTGTGTGTGTGTGTATTTGTATGTATACGTATGTGTGGTTGAGTGTGAATGTGTGTGTATGTATGTGTGTATGAGTATTGCACACCGTTGCACTGAGGAACAACAAGGATGTTTATAGCAAAAACGAAAATTCTGCGCAAACGGACGAGAAGCATAAATGTGATCCTTTTATCAGATGTCAATAGGAAGTCCTTGCTGACGGTGTCAGCAGACTTGTTGAGTTGTCTACCACGTCAACAAGTCCCTATGTATGTGCTGCGTCTGTTTTCCGTTTTTCAGTGAAATTCCTTGTTGTCCGTCTGCGATACTATCTTCGGAAATATTTACAACGCGACACAGCTGTTATTTTTCTCAACTTGACAACGACACACACACACACAGACAAAAAAAGAAACAAAACACACACACACACACACACACACACACACACACACACACACAAACTGCTTGAGATAAAGGACAGTACAAGGAATGGCTGAGTATGTGCGTATGTGTACACATACACACACACACATCACGTTATCAAGGTACCGACCAGACTACCGGATGTTGTTATACATCGCAGGTCACGATGCACTTCTCATCGTTTTAGCATTCGAATGATGACACATCGCTGCCTGGCGTGCAGGCCAACATTCTCCAACGAAGGGTTCTATCTATCTATCTATCTATCTATCTATCTATCTATCTATCTATCTACACACACACACACACACACACACACACACACACACACACACACACACACACACGAATTCCTTTATTATTTTACTTGCTTCAGTCATTTGACTACCGCCATGCTAATGGTGTGGCTGTGCGGTAAGAAGCTTGGTTCTCAACTACATGGTTCTGGGTTCAGTCCCACTGCATGGCACTTTGGACAAGTGTCTTCTGCTATAGCCTTGGGCCAACCAAAGCCTTGTGAGCAGATTTGGTAGACAGAAACAGGAAGAAGCCTGCCGTATAAATAGCACAGAATTTTGTCAGTGTATATGTATACATAGGACTGTTTAAACGAAGTCGCGTCTTCTCCATACCTTCGAAATGCGGAGTAGATAAAACAGGGGACAACTGATGAAGGGAATGTTCTTTATGTTGCATGTCTCGTTTCTCTGTATGTTTTTTTTCGTTGTTCGAAAAAAAGTTCGTTTTCTATGTTTTTGTTTTTTATATTCTCGTTTCTCATTTTGTCTACGTTTTTTGATGTCCTGTACCCATATATGCCTGTAAATATACATATATATGTAGGTATGTACATATATGTATGGATACATGCATATATTTATATATCATTTATATTATTATACGATCGAACGCCACGCATCCTTTTCCAAGTTATATATATATATATATATATATATATATATATTAATATTATTATTATTGTTATTATTA
The DNA here is from genome assembly GCF_001194135.2 of Octopus bimaculoides. Classification (NCBI taxonomy): domain Eukaryota; kingdom Metazoa; phylum Mollusca; class Cephalopoda; order Octopoda; family Octopodidae; genus Octopus; species Octopus bimaculoides. The sequence goes on along the minus strand of NC_068988.1, from coordinate 12,130,024 downwards.
TTATTATTATCATTATTATTATTATTATCATTATTATTATTATTATTATTATTATTATTATTATTATTGTTGTTGTTGTTGTTGTTGTTGTTGTTGTTGTTGTTGTTGTTGTTGTTGTTGTTGTTATTATTATTATTATTATTATTATTATTATTATTATTATTATTATTATTATTATGTGAATGGATAATATCAAAGCTTGGTCAGACTTGAAATATAGGAAATATCTCAGGACAGCGCTGGAAGGACCAAAAATCGCAACTGAAACCAGCTCGAGTTGGCAATGGTTAACAACACTTTGCAGTGAAAAACCTTTCTGGGGGGCGAAGACCAATTCAGTCCTTGATGCCCTCCCCCTATTCAGGTGAAGGTTCCAGGCCTGTGATTCCGGCATACCTGCGGAAGATACGGAAGTGCTTCCAGCATCGCAATGGCTTTAATCACCGCCAGAATAGTTTTGCAACTTGCAATATCTTTAAATGGCTCCTGCAGTTTCTGTCTGCGACATAGTATCTTTAATGTTTATATCACCTTAGTGGTATGAGAAAAGGGTGGAAAAAAAAAAAAAAAACTAACATCTAACTCATGACTAACACAGCAAGATTTCCTTCCTCCCCGCATCTCTCTCTCCCTTTCGTATCAATTTCAGTGTTATTTCTTGTTTGTTAATCTTGTTATTTAGCTTACATTGGTTAAGTCCGGCAAAATAGCATGTCTTGAATTTTTTGGAGTTTTTTTTTTGTATTTATATTTTATTGTTTATTTTATTTATTTAGGTTTATTCAGTTTAGTAAAAAAAAAAACTTGAAAAGTTAAACCAACTTTTAAAAAGTTGAAGTTTCTCGTGTGATACATGAAAATATACTGTCATATTTATATACATACAAACGTAATTATATACATAAAAAGCACATACATAAGCAAAATTTAGATACACGTGCACACAAATATATACATATATACACACGTGCACACAAATATATACATATATACACACACAGGCGCACACATTCGCATACACACTCATTTTTTTTCAGTCCCTTTCGGCGTTATCCGTTTTATATCGACCCATGTCGACCCGGATGTGTAACACAGTGTAATATTGTATGTATGTATGTATGTATGTATGTATGTATGTGTGTGTGTGTGTGTGTGTGTGTGTGTGTGTGTGTGTGTGTGTGCCAGTGCTTAATATATACATATATGTATATATTTATATAAGTTCAAAAAAACACAAAAAACAATAACAAAAAAACAACAAAGTGAGGACGTGATACGGATAGTGTTATTGGACGCTCGGGAAAGGAAGGAGAGAAATATGTATATAGTTATATGTGTATATATATATATATATATATATATATATATATATATATATATATATATATATATATATATATATATATATATATATATATATATATATATATATATATACACACACATATATATATATATATTTATATGTTTATATTGGTATGTTTATATTTATACGTATATATTTATATGTACATATATATATGTATACACACACACACACACACACACACACACACACACACACACACACACACATATATATATATATATATACATTCTAGAACAGAGTATCAGTTGTCGCTTCCATCATAATATGTTTTGAAGTCTTTTTAGAGGTCATGCCGACACAGTGATACAAGTTCATATTATCTAAAGAATAGCTAGATTGCATATGGGCACGCATGTATGTATGTATATATGCATGCATGTATGTGTGTGTTTGTGTGTGTGTATATATACGCGAGTGTCTGTGTGTGTGCTTGAATACTTGTTTGTGTGATTTGGCAACATTGATCGTATAACGTATGTTATGTATCTGTCCTCCTACGACACGCTCACGATGATATGTACTCACAAGAACAATTGTCGCAACATAAGTGCTCTCGGGTATTCCATCACACCCTCATCTCGCTCTCTCTCATTTCCAAGACAATACCACACACATCCTTAACAATGACAGTTAAATCGTACACAAGCATATTACAATAATTCTGGTATTCTCGCATTCTCGTATTCCGGTATTGTATCACATCCTCATATCTCTCTTATTTCCACAGCCTAAAGAATAGGTGTTATGTCATAGACAGACATATTACAATTATTCTGGAATTCTGGTATTCTCGTGTTCTATCATACCCTCATCTTTCTCATATCTGCAGCCTAAACAATAGCCATTATGTAATGCACAGACCTATTTACAATAATTCTTTTGTCGATCTGAGCACTTCTTGGAATAGCAGTGGCGTCATGGCGAGTAATATCAGACTTCCAATTCTTCGGTTTCTCTGTTCTGGAGGCATACATACGAGCACAAACACACATACAGATTTGCGCGTCTGTATACTCGTATACAACTTGCAAACACATAAACACGTACACACACGCGCGCACGCGCACGCGAATGCGCATTCGTGATGGAAAATTACGAAAGGCTGATGAAAGAAAACCATGACGGTGGTTTTCGAGTGTCTCGATAATGAAAATCCTGATAATGGAAATGATGATGATGATGATGATGATGATGATGATGATGATGACGACGACGACGACGTTAGCGACGACGATGATGATGAAGATGATGGTGGTGATGATGATGGTGATGATAATGATGATGACGACGACGGCGACGATGACGATGAAGATGGTGATGATGATGACGATGATGATGATGATAAAAGTGTGTCGATGGTGCTGAGATTGTGTTGATGAAGATGAAGGCACGGCTGTGCTTAAATTTAAGATGAATTTTTTAAACGTAAATTTTAGATCCAGATATGGTTGTGTGGTTCAGAAGCTCGCTTTGCAGCCACGAGGTTTCTGGTTCAGTTCCACCGTGTGGCACCTTCGGCACCTTGAGCCGACCAAAACCTTGCGAGTGAATTTGATGGAAATTATATGGAAACCTGTCATCTTTCTATCTATCTATCTATCTGTCTATCTACCTACCTATCCATCTATCTGTCTGTCTGTCTGCCTGTCTGTCTGTCTGTCTGTCTCTGTCTGTCTATCTGTCCGCATGTATATATGTGCGAATGTATCTTTCCGTTTGTCCCACAGCGCTTGACAACCGCTGTTGGTTCGTTTACCTTCCCGTACCTTACATATATCAGTTCGGCAAAAGAGATCAATAAATACCAGAACTTAATCAAAAAGAGCAATAAAATACCGGACTCGATTTGATCTACGAAACCCTGCAATGCGCTGCCCCAGCATGACCGCAGTCCAATGACTGAAACACGCAAAATTATTAAAAGAATATATAAAAGTTTAAAAGCACTTATCATAATTTTATAAAACATAGCAATTTGTCCGGCCCCTAATCAATCTTCACATGGCCCCCATCTCCATCAGAAACATCGACTTAGATGCTTTCATGTTCCAAGGAGTGGAACACCCGAGCGTAGAGTATTGATTGCATTTTTTAATTGACCAATAAATGACTCATTTGTGTTATGTTCTAAGGCGAACCTTTCCCGCTATTTCCTTGTGACAGATAACCATTACGGTGAAGCAGAGACCAGTTTCCTGCTTATATTGTTTAACGATTATTAGTGCGAGGTAACGAGGAAGTAGTTATTACACGGTCGGCAGATCGGCTAAAAATAGCAGGAAAATCTCCCTCAAATGTCACACTGCTGTCTGAAAGAACGGAAAAAACAAAAAAGAAAAAAAGCAAAGCAAAATATCCACTTAGTTATTGTTTCCACTTTTGGTACACGGCTAGTAGTTTGGAGGAGGGAGTAAGTCGAATACATCGACCCCAGTGCACAATAGTACTTATTTTATCGATCCCAACAGGATGAAAGGCAAAGTCGACCTCGGCGGAATTTGAAGTCAGAACGTAGCGACGGACGAAATGCCGTTGAACATTTTTCCCGGCACGCCAACGGTTCTGACAGCTCACTGCCTTGTATCCCCTTAGATATTACTGTTTCGTGCCCTAAACCACACATACCCGAGGTTCGTGCCCTAGGCCCCCACATACCCGAGTTCCAAGGCGTATAAGTGACCTATATTACAAAATTGCTTTTGAATAGGACCTCATTGTATCACATTTACTGCTGACGGGACTGGAGTAACGTGAAATGATTATTGTTTTAAGAACACAACGCACAGCCCGATTGGGGAATCGAAACCACAATCTTACGATTATAAATGCCACAGCATAGCCACTAGGCCACGCACTTTCATAGTGGGAGTATATATGCTGCCTAAAAAGACACCCCCCACGCTAATCAGAATGAAAGACTTCGGCGCAATTTGAACTCAGAACGTAACAGCAGACGAAATACCGCTAAGCATTTCGCCCGGTGTGTTAGCGTTTCTGCCAGCTCGCCGCCTTTAGTTTGGTACATATTCTATCGACCTCTTTTGCCGAACCGCTATATTTACAGGGGATCATAAAAACCGGATCAACACCAGTTCTCAAGCTGGGATTGGGACAAACACAATCATACAGACACACACACAATATACACCACACACACACGCGCTCGCGCGCGCACACACACATGTATATATACGACGTGTTTTCACACAGTTTCCGTCTTCCAAATTCATTCGCAGGATGTCCATCAGCCTGGAGCTATAATAGGAAGACACTTGCCGACGGTACCGCACATTTGACTCAATTCCTGCATTCCTTGGAAGCAAGAATTCCGAGTGAACCAACATTTTCAAACCACCATTCCCAAACGAACCGAAGATTGTCGTCAGCATCTTCCAAAAGCAATTTATTCGCAATGTCAACGAACTCATATGATCATATTTATTTTAGTTATCAAATATAACCCCTGGCAAGGGTGGGTACTGCTGATAGCAGTTATCAAATAAATATCATGTATACAAACGACAGAGGATTTTAGTACAGAAAAATCGGATTGAGAGGAATTTGAATAGAACTATTAATAGCCCGCCATGTATTAATACACACCTATCCTTCACAACCGGATGTCTGATTCCAGAATTCCATAATGTTAAGTAGACCCAAAGGCCATAGAGTAATTTTAACCCAGGGTGGCCATCCTGTTTATATATGACAATTTTTGCTCATATTTTCGTTCTTTTTTTCTTCCCATATCCGATTACTTTTTCACTCAAAGCTTGACTTAATCTCTGTATAGAAAGGTTGTCTGCTGGACGAGGTTGAAAGGCGTGGGGACAGAGATTTTCCACTGAGGTAGAGCCCTCTTTGGGTTTTTCAAGTTTCATTAAGGAAAGACACTTGCCCAAGGTGACACGTGGTGGGACTGAACCCAGAACCATGTGGTTGGTAAGCAAGCTACTTACCACACAGCCACATACATTTATATATTTAAATTTCTCCTTTCATTTCATTATATGTAAACCTCCACCCTCGATGTCAGTCTTTGTATTATTGCCATCCTTCGCCCTGTGTGTGTGTGTGTGTCTTTGTGTCTGTGTTTGTTCTCCACCACAGCTTGACAACCGGTGTCGGTGTGTCTCCGTCCCCGGAACTAAGCGGTGCAGCAAAACAGACGGATAAAAAAGCATGAGGCTTAGCAAAACATAAAATAACTACTGAAGTCGATTTATTCGACTCAAAATTCTTCAAGGTGGTGCACCAACATGACCACAGTCAAATAACTGAAACAGCAAGTAAAAGATAAGATGTCTTAGAATACGAGAGTGTGCTTTGGTGGGAAGCTGGCGTTAAATTCTATGCCAACGTAAACGTTGTAACATTCTGTGAAGGCGGTGAACTGACAGAAACGTTAGCACGCCGGGCGAAATGCTTTGCGGTATTTCGTCTGCCGTTACGTTCTGAGTTCAAATTCCACCGAGGTCGACTTTGCCTATCATCCTTTCAGGGTCGATTAAATAAGTACCAGTTACGCACTGGGGTCGATATAATTGACTTAATTCCTTTGTCTGTCCTTGTTTGTCCCCCTCTATGTTTAGCCCATAGTGGGCAGTAAAGAAATAAGAAACGTTAGTACACCGGGTGAAATGCTTAGCGGTTGTTTGTCTGTCTTTACGTTCTGAGTTCAAATTCCACCGAGGTCTACTTTGCCTTTCATCCTTTCGGGGTCGATAAATTAAGTACCAGTTGCGTACTGCGGTCGATCTAATCGACTGGCTCCCTCCCCCAAAATTTCGGGCCATGTGCCTAGAGTAGAAAATATACCATTCTGTGAACAACGGTAAAGAATTTCTTAGGGATTATAACTTCCTGCGAATCAGAACCATCAACTCGAACCTTCATAAATCAACAATTCCCCGTGTGTTCCCCGTTTTATTTTATTTTACTTTTTTTTTTGTTTATAAAAATATGTATCGGCGCAGGGATGGCTGCATAGTTAATAAATTTACTTTGTAACTATGTGGCTTCGAGTTCAGTTTCACAGTGCGGCACGTTGTGCAAGTGTCTTCTAGTATAGTTCCGGACCGACCAAAAACTTGTGAGTTGCATTTGGTAGATAAAAACTGTGCGGAAGTCCGCACACTTGCCCCAGTCGGGGCTCGAGAGTAACCGCATTCCACCTTGCATAATTTCCCTCGGCCTCCCATGGTTGATAAGTATTTCTTAGAGATGTAAACGCAAAGAAGTTTAGGACAAAGAAGAATGTAGGAAGTGAGGAACGCAGACGTCTTTGATTCCTGGGGATGAAGGAACATATGGTTCTTGCATTGCGTTTAAGGAAATAGGAAAAAAAGGGGGGTTTGTTGTTTTTTGCTATTATAAGCAGACATTGCGTTGTTACATTAGGTAAGAACGTCGACACGCGCGTGTTGCTACGGACAACGACTACGACGGCGATGATGATGATGTATGTGGTGAAGATGATGACGGTGGTGGCGATGACGACGACGACGACGATTATAATGATAATGACGACGACGATGATGATGATGATGATGATGACGATGACTATTATATGATGATGATGTGTAGGTGGTGTTCGGTAGACAGGAGGTCGTGA
>NC_068988.1:12117695-12120574 GCF_001194135.2 Octopus bimaculoides | reverse complement strand
ATATATATATATATATATATATATACATATATATGTATGTATGTATGTATGTATACATACATACACTCGCGCGCATACAAAACGCATTACTTTTTAAACGGCCAGTGTTGTGTTTATATCAGCGTGCAGTAATGGCGACGCGCTGTGTTTATGCACACAGCACATAGTTCTCGTGTGCAGATTGCAAGTCGCAAAGTCAGCCATATCTAAACGTCTAGACAGTCTAGACTGGAGGCAGCAGACGACAATATGCAGTCAGAGAATGCGTCTGACTACTGTTTTTGTTTTTAGTCTAGCATGGACGATAGTGGATGAGTGATAAACTTTGTGCTAAAGCTTAAGAACGATAATATTGGCGATGGCGATGGTAATGCTGGTAGTTGCAGCGGCAGAGGCGGTGGTATTTATCGTAATAGTGGTCGTCGTAAGGTTGTAGGGTTCGTAGGGTTCGTTTCGGTTAGAGGTTCTCAACCATTTCTTATCTGTAGATCTCTTTGATTAATTTTTTATTTTGGTGGACCCCACAGCCATTCGATGTCTACAAACTAGTTTTATAGAAATTTCTTTCAAAATTCCTATTTTCTTTTTCAAACATCAACTTCCGTAGGTTGAAGTATGTAAAACGTTAGTGAAATAAACTCGTTTCTTTCAATACATACCACTACATATCTGAGGCTAAAATTTCCAGTAACCCTTAGAATGCTGTTGGATCCCCAATTTACCTGGACCCCCACCCACAAAATATCTTATATGGATCCTCCAGGGCCTTATGGACTACGGTTGAGAACCACTGGTATAGGCTATGGTAGCCGTGGTGGTAGTGGTGGTGGTAAAGATGGCGGCCGACGAAGTCATCGTAGATGTACAATGATGCTGGTGTTGATGTCGGTGCCATTTTTTGTCAGTCGGAGAGACGAATGGAGACGAGAGAATAATACTTGAGAAGGTGATGGTGGCGCTAGTGATGGTAGTGGTGGTCGTATATGCGATGGAAGTGGAGGCGACAGTGGTGGAGGTGGTGATGACGGGGGCTGTCGAACTACAATGTAGTGTTCGATGGTGCTGGTACTGATGTTGGTATCAAAGTGGTTTTTATTTATTTATTTATACGTTTATTTATTTATTTATTTATTGGGAGAAGGAATGGGTGAGGAATATTATTGTTGAGAAGGCGGTGGTTGTGGTGGTAGTGGTGGTGGTGACGCTGGGGAAAATAGTGAAAAGACAGCGGGGAGGGAGGGAGTGGAGGCTGAATAAATCAGAAACTACCAAGGCGATGGAGAATGTGATGGTTGGGTTAGGTTGATGGGGTGCGGGGAGAGTGGGATGTGAAAGAGACTCGATGTTATGTAGTACGAAAGGAGGAGGAGGAGGTGCAAGAGGGGGAGACAGAGAGAGGGAAGTGAGGAGGGTGGAGAGAGAGAGAGAGAGTGTGTGTGTGTGTGTGGATAGGTTTTTATCGAGTCGGTGCTTTCTGTTGAAGAAATGGCGGAAGGCATCGGAAGAAGAGATGGAAGTGGAGGACGAGGACGAAGAGGAGAAGGTGGAGGTGAAGAAGTTCGAAGAAGTTAAGGTGAAGATGAAGAGGAGGAAGAGATGAAGAAAGAAAGAAACAAACAAAGGAAAAAAGTTAGTAGTTAAAAAGAAAATGTTAGAAGTTAAAAGAAGTTTGGAGAAGTTAGAAGAAGAAGAAGAAGGAGGAGGAGGAGGAGGAGAAATAGAATGAAGAGAAGTAGAAGGAGGAGGAGGAGAGGGAGAAGAAGAAGAATGAAGAAGAATTAAGAAGAAGAAGAAGAAGAAGAAGAAGAAGAAGAAGAAGAAGAAGAATAATTAATATTATTAATAATAATAATAATAATAAGAAGAAGAAGACGACGAAATTGCCATACACTAGTGAAGAATGAAGGAAAAGTCTGAAGAGGGGCGGAAGAAAAACTGTTCAAAGTCGACAGCACAAGAAGAACGCCGAACGAAAGAAAGTTTTGAAGAAAAGAAGAAAAAGAAGAAAACCAAAGAAAGAAAGCAAATAGAGAAATCGATACAAGATCGATTGAGAAGAGCTTTGATCAAGTCAGCAGTGATTGAGAAGGGTTATGATTAAAATCAGCAGTGATTGAGAAGGGCTAAGATCAGTCCATGACTGACTGAGAAGAGCTCTGATTAAAGTTAGCAGTGAGTGAGAAAAACTACGATCAAAGACGTTGAAATGTGGCATAGTATGTCTAGGAGTACATTGCTCAATGTGTCCATTTTTTTTTCTTAAAGACAATCGTATTTGATTTTAAAGTGTCGAGCGATTACCACGTAGAAACTTCCTGGTCGGTTGGCAGTAGTAGCAGTAGTAGTAGTAGCAGTAGTGATGGTGGTAGTGGTGGAGGTGGTAGTGACTCTAGTAGTATTAGAAGTAGTAATAGTAGTAGTAGCGGTGGTGGTGGTGGTGGTGGTAGTGGCGGCAGCATAGTAGTAGTAGTGGTGGTGGTGGTAGCAGTTGTAGCAACAATAATAGTAGTAGTAGTAGTAGTAGTAAAGGTGGTGTGGATGTAGTAGTAGTAGTAGTAGTAGTAACAGAAGCAGCAGTAGTACTAATAGTAGTAGTAGTAGTAGTAGCAGTGGTGGTGGTAGCAGAAGTAGTAGTGGTGGTGATGGTGATGGTGGTAGTGGTGATCGTAGTAGTAGTGGTGGTGGTGGTAGTGGTTATAATAGTAGAAGTTGTGCTTGTGGTTGTGGTAGTGGTGGTAATGGTGATCGTAGTAATAGTAGTGGTGGTGGTGGGAGTGGAGGTGGTGGTGATGGTGGTGGTGGTGGTGGTAGCGGTGGTGCTTGTAGTGGTGATGCTGGTAGCGGTGGTGGTGGTGGTGGTGGTGGTGGTGGTGGTAATG
>NC_068988.1:12113823-12117638 GCF_001194135.2 Octopus bimaculoides | reverse complement strand
GTGGTGGTGGTGGTGGTGGTGGTGGTGGTGTTTTATGGTGGTGGTGGTGGTGGTGACAGTAGTCTGAGGCGTAGAGGAATTGTCTGAAGAGTCAATAGCCACGTCGAACGTCCCCCATTCTTCACGGAACCTCCTTTATGTTCTTATCTCCGGAATCAAACTGACTTACCGTCTTCTATAGAAACCATATTTGTTCTGTTCTGTCTGTTTGCCAAAAGCGGAGGAATGGCGGAGGGAAGAAGAACGGTGTGGCGGGTTCGTGTATGGGGCGAGGCGGTGGATAAGGATCCACGAGGTCATGACCTTAATTCGCTTTAGGCAAGCCTTAAGTGTTTGATCGACCTGCTAGAAATAGCGATAAAAAAATTGCCCTCAAAATCACACCATACGGATTATATTATGTAGACCTAGGTTCTTCCCTGCATGATGGTCACATATGGAATCATGCACTTTTTGTTGTTAATCTTTTCTTTTATCTTTTACTTGTTTTAGTCGTTTGACTGCGGCCATGCTGTAGCACCGCCTCGAAGAATCTTTCAGTTGATTGTATTGACCCCGATACTTATATTTTAAAGCCTGGTACTTATTCTATCGGTCGCTTTTGCCGAAACTCTCAGTTACGGGGACGTAAACACACCAGCACCAGTTATCAAGCAGTAGTGGGGGACAAACACAGAGAGAAAGTCACACACACACACATACGACGGGCTTCTTTCAGTTTCCGTCTACCAAGCCCACTCACTTCAGTCGGCCGGGGGCTATAGTAGAAGACACTTGCCTAAGGTGCCCCGCAGTGGGACTGAACCCAGAACCAAGTGGTTGGGAAGCAAGCTACTTACCACACAGCCACGCCTGCGCCTGTAAGCAGCTCTTTTATAAACGGTTGTCAATGGATAACTTGACTGTTTGGGTTATATCTAAATTGTCCGTAAAATAAAAGTGTATGTATGAACTAAAATTGAAACAAAAAATGTGCCAAGAGAAATAACTCGAATTGGCCAGTGGCATGTATATGAACAACGTACACAATTACAAGCATATAAAATACAATACAACATAAATTGGCAGCAATGGCAATGTATATTTTCTTCTTTGTTCAAATTACTTTTTGGCATTCCTTTTTGACTCACCCTCGTATAACAAAAATTGTTAAATCATTTTGTGCATTGTAGAAGCATAACCGTTTTATTGCCCATAAAAAGTGACAACAAAATCTTATATGGAACCCCAAGGGTCATGTGGACCCAGTTGAGAACCGCTGCTCTAGAGGATGAGCCGTAATTATCAAAAGGCAATTAAGACCAGCTTCATCTAAGATCGGTGGCTTAATCTCAAGATTCAAGAATTCTCCAGAGCTGACCTTGCTATGATATTTCGGAAGCGGATAGGCTTATTGTGTCCGCTTAGCTCCTGACAAAATCTTGTTCTTTTGCTTAAGGGTATGTCAGCTTTAGAGAAATCTTGATTCTTCAGAATATCTCTGCCTCTCATTTAAAACTGGTCTTAATTTTTATTTGGCAATTATGATAGGCCCGAAAGCGGCGAGTCAGCAGAAACGTTAGCGCGCTGGGTAAAATACTTAGCGGAGTTATTGTTGAAAGAGTTACCCGATGAAAGTTGATAATTGGAGGGTGAGGAAGTAATAAGGTGCGAAAATAACAGGAAAACAAGCAAATCATATTTATCACTCCCAAAATACTATATTGGTATGATTCACTGTAGAAGTTCACGAAGAACAACATTTCTTGTGTAGATATGGGGAGGCACTAACGCACCTTGGCCTTCTGAATTTTCAGTTTGTAATTTCAAAGTGTTCCTAACCCTAACCTAGATTCGGTCATTTTACAGCGTAGACTACGGATGCTGCGGTAGACCGCACGCTGAAGTAGCGTCAAAATCTCTGATGACTTTTGCGATGACAGGCAAATCATCTGAAGTTATGAATATTAAAACGTTATGAGACAATGAAGATAGCAAAGTGAACTTCCGAATCTGCCCCCCACCCCAAAATAATAAATAAATGAATAAAAATAAATAAACAGAACGACTCGAACTCTTGTCGAATGATTTAGAAAGTATAAATCTTATAAAGAGGAACAAATTCAACGGCTTCAAATGCAGGAGTACTGTGTGGTAAGAAGCTTGCTTCCCAACCACATGGTTCGTAGTTCAATTTCTTGTTGTCTTCTTACCTCAGCAATCACCAGTTCTGGGTAGCTTTACGTGTTGTTGTTGTTAATTAGACCAAGACAACAACCCTGGTGGAGCAGATAAATGATGAAAGACAATCTAGCCATGACCATCTCATTTTGTGTATATCTCAAGGACCATATTTATAAAACTGCGCCCTTCCTTTCTTTGTAAGACAGTGTAATTCAAGAGAGAAGGCTGCTATTTCTTGCAGCTCTAGCGACCGTATATGCGATTCTATCATTGGCTTATCCCGGAATTAGGTTGCTTTTCATTGGTCGATAGCAAATTCTTCCGCATGCTTGAGTTCTATGCACGCGCGCGCGTGTATGAATCCATACGAGTGAAATGTGTACGCGTGTAAGCTTGCGTGTGCGTGAGTACATGCGTGCATGTATTGAATATGTGTATTTACGAGTGTGTATGTGTGTGAATGAGTGCATATACGTGTGTATGTATGTGTGTGAGTGAATTTTAATGTATATTTATGTGTGAATACATATGTTTAAGCATGTTTATGTGTGTGTGTGTGTGTGTGTGTGTGTGTGTGTGTGTGTGTGTGTGTGTGTACAGATAAGAGTGTATGTATGTTTGTGTGTATATGTCTGTATGAAGGCTTATAAGTATGTTAGTGCGTCCGCATACATATGTATGTATCCTAATGTGTTTGTGTATGTGCGAGTGATTATAAGTGTGTATGTATGTATGTATGCATGTATGTGTGTATGTATATATGTATGTATGTGTATGTGTGTGCATGCTTGTGTATGTATGTATGTATGTATGTATGTATGTATGTGTGTGTATGTATGTATGTATGTATGTGTGTGTATGTATGTATGCAGGTAAGTATGTATGCATGCATGTATGTATGTATGTATGTATGTATGTATGCATGCATTATGCATATGTGTATGTATATATGTATGTATGCATGCATGCTTGTATGCATATATGCATATATGTATATATGCGTGTGTGTATGTATACATGTATGTATGTAGATATGAATGCATATGTGTATGTATATATGCTTGTATGCAGGTATGTATGTATGCGTGTATGTATATGTATATGTATGTATGCGGCTGTTTATTTGTTGCAATTTTGCTTTTATTACAAGTACTTGGCAAAACCACTTAGCGAGATTCAATGCTCCGCTAGCAAGTCCATACATTGCTCGTAACACACGTAACAGACAGATATATACATATCCATGTAACAGACGAATGTACGCACATTCAAAGCACGTCTCCGTGTAGACACGTTCATAACAAACATACATACTATGAATGTCTGTATATTTGCTAATCACAGAAGCACGTACTCAAACATTGATATACAAATATAAACGAATTATATACACATGTATTTAAATGGCATACATACATATATACATACATACATTTTGTCGCATGCACAAACATATATACTTACATGCAAGCATGCGCGTATACGTAAAGGCACTTTAAAGTCTGCGTTTATTTTTATGCACATAAATTCGTATGCATATATACGAATGCATGCATTTATAAATATATGCATACATCCTTACGTACTTACGTATATGTATACACAGATGTGCGGACGTGGATATAGCATATATATATATATATATATATATA
>NC_068988.1:12111282-12113688 GCF_001194135.2 Octopus bimaculoides | reverse complement strand
ATATATATGGAGAGCGAGAGAGAGAGAGAGAGAGAGATAGGTAGATAGACAGACAGACAGACAGACAGACAGATAGATAGATAGATAAAGAGATGGATAGACAGATAGGGAGATAGATAGATAGACAGACAGACAGACAGACAGATAGATGGATAGAAAGAAAGCTATGTAGAAAGACAGACAGATAGATAGAAAGACAGATAGATAGATAGATAGATAGATAGATAGATAGACAGATAGATAGATAGATAGATAGATAGATAGATAGATAGATAGACAGACAGACAGACAAATGGATAGATATAGATAAGTAGATTGATTGATAGAGAAATAGCTAAATACATTTCTTTTATTAGCCACACAGGGCTCAAATAGGTCGATAGATAGGTGGATAGATACACGCATTTCACCATTTCAAGTATTCCAGACATCCACCTCAATAACCGACCAATTTATATTGCACGTAATGCAGTGGTTTTGAAAGATTCGTGCATAATGTATAAAGTGTATAAAGCGCAGAAAAAAAGAAGAGTGGAGTGAAGCAAAAATGGAATAGGTATGGGTCGAATCGAGTGGGTCAGAGGTCGGAGGTTACGTGTGCCGAGGTTGTTGGGAGTGGGGGGGGGGTAGGATAACGTCATGTTTGAACTTTGACCCAGACCTTCTGCAGCGCCAAATATCTCAGTAATGCTGTTGCCTTTAGGGCAAGTTTATAGATTTTATTTATTTATTTACTTGTTTGTTCTGGCGCAGTAAATAGGTCTTTTGTTTTAGAATGTGTGTGTGTGTCTGTGTGTTTGTGTGCATGTGCATGTGTGTGCTTGTGTACGTGCGTGCTTGAGTGTATGTGTGTGCGTGTGTATATGTGCGTCTGTGTGTGTGTGTGTGTATGTGTGTGTGTGTGTGTGTGTGTGTGTGTGTGTTGTCGTTTAGCCCCTATCTCAGCTCTGACAAAGCAGACGTGTTATCAATGGCGTTCCAACCGCGACTTCTCCATCTTACGCTTCAGACATTTTTGAAAGACGGTAACAAGCAATTTAAGAGTAATTTAGCTGCTAAAGGGGAATAAATAACGACATGCTTCAGTCGGTTAGACATCACCAGCACAGCAGGGATTACATTATTCCACGGTTTGAAAAAGTTTTTTTCTTCACTAATTTTAGTTGATTTAGCGATCTCAAGGCTTGCCAATTTTATAGTTGTTTCATACAATTTGTTATTCATTTTTCAAAATCACAAGGTGAAATTTGAGGCGAGTTGGCTGGTATTTCTAGCAGGTGTAATGGCCACATATTCTACATTGTTGATTTGGCATGTATATTGAAGAGGGTTTATATGTATGTGTATGTGCATGTACATGTGTATAATATGTGTGTGTGTGTTTGTGTGTGTGTGTGTGTGTGTGTGTGTGTGTGTGTGTGTGTGTGTGTGTGTGTGTGAAGAGAAGATTACATTGTTTTACACCATTTTATTCCTTTGGAATAATACCAATGGCATCTTCGAAACATGTGTCGGAAATAAAAGAATTCGAATAACACCTACGTTTAACTTTAACTTGTTTCAGTCATTTGACTGCGGCCATGCTAGAGCACCGCCTTTAGTCGAACATATCGATCCCAGGACTTATTCTATTGGTCTTCATTGCCGAACCGCTAATTTACGGGGACGTAAACACACCAGCATCGGTTGTGAAGTGATGGCAGGGGGACAAACATCGACACACAAATACACCACCACCTCCCACATATATACGTATATATGACAGGCTTCTTTCAGTTTCCGTCTACCAAATCGACTCAGAAGGCTTTATTCGGCCCGAGGCTATAGTAGCAGACACTTACTCAAGGTGCCACGCAGTGGAACTGAACCCGGAACTATGTGGCTGAGAGGCAAGCTTCTTCTTACCACACAGCCATGCCTGCGCCTATATATTTTTATATACGTATATGAGGCGGCAGTCAACATGCGATGCCGATGTACAGGGTGTCCACAAAGTCTGGGTACACGGAGTAAATAAAATCATAACATAAACATTTAAATATAAGAAACAATAATTTCTTAAAGTATGTGTTAATCCCCATGTACCCAGACTTTGTGGACACCCTGTATAATGTGGAAAAAGGGAAAACAGAATTTATGTATGTGTTTGAGCAAAGAATGATAGACATTTAGAGACAGAGATAGATAAATAGATAGATAAATAGAGGGAGAGAGAGAGGGGGGGAGAAAAGAGAGAGAGAATAGAATGCAAGGAGAAGGGTGGGGCGATTAAATGGTTCCCATGTATTTTACTTTCACGAATATGAAACACGTAATGTATTGTGGGGCAATTAAAAGGGAGATTCTCATAAATATAAACCGTGTGTGTTTGTGCGAGGAAACTATGCATGTAATGGGATATATATA
>NC_068988.1:12107680-12110665 GCF_001194135.2 Octopus bimaculoides | reverse complement strand
GCCCTGTGCCTGGAGTAGAAATAATTATTACTGCTGCTATTTCATTATTTAAAAGCTTGATTCAGTATTTTAGATAATAATGTAAACCTTGCTCAATATGTTGCGTGCCCCTCGCTTTCGTTTGTCCACTCCCCCCCCCCACTCATACGCGTATTTATACATGCCTACATATATATATGCATAGGTATGTGTGTTTATATTTCAGCGCATAGACACCACCAAACACTGTGGTTTGGTTAGATACATATGAATTTGGCGACCACGTGGTTCCAGAATCGGCCACCAATGCGTGGCACATCGTACTGTTTCCAAGATTAATCTTAGGATAGTATTGGAATACATTAAACTAAATCTACGCAGCAGCATGTCAGCGATATCGTGCTAGAGACCGCAAGACATCAATGGATACGTACATTGTACATGTGTATTTGATATTTCGATATAAATTGTGATAAAATGAATCCTTGTGTGGATGTATTCCAACTGGATCTGGTCTAGGAGGAATGGAAGGGAATTTCAAAAGCTATGATTTACCCTACAGTCAACTGGCGTCTTGGTCTGAAATGGTTACAAGATTCAGGGTCCCTAGGCTATGGCGTACTTTAACCATTTAAGTAGGTTACAATGCAGACAGTAGTACAGAATGTGACAGTAGAAAAGTATCCAAAAGTCATGACCTGGATGTGGTCTAGCCCCCCCCCCCTTAAAGTGTAAGAAATTAAGGGCCAAATCACTTGTATTAGAGGTGAGGGGTATTCTTTTATGAATATCTTTTGTTGTTCGACTCTCCCTAAAATTTTGGTTTTTATTCGCTAGAACGTGTTGACGGCTATGTTATAGGATATGACGAAGGTGGAATAAAAGTGAGCTTTATGAGATATAATTTACCCTACGTTCAGTTGGTGTCTTAGACCAGAATGGTTACCACATCAAAGGCACCTAGGCACCTTGTGTCTCTGGGAGGTGCAGTTTGCAATGCAAACAATAGCACGGAATGGGAAAGCAGAGGGGCATCCAAGAGTCAAGACCTAGATGTGGATCGGTATCCTTAGAATGTAAGGAGTTAAGAGCCAAATCACTTTGAAGACCTTCCTGCTGTTCACCTCTCCCTAGAGTTTTTTTTTTTACCACCGACTCACACACGCATATACTCATACACGTACATTAACTGCATACAATGCATATACACATGAACTATAGACTGACATCACAAACATACACCATTCGCGTACTCCCTTCCTCACTCACTCGCTCACTCATTCTCTATCCCTTTCTCTCTCTGTCTCTGTCTCTCTCTTTCTTTCTCTCTCTCCACACATAAACACATACAACGCAGAACTACATAAACTCATGAAGGGGACTGTACGATGCCACTCGACTTGCAAAAAACAGCAGCCGAGTTTCCTTCAAGTGATAGCATTACTGTCTTTAATAAAAGTAACCATTTCATGATATAACTACTGAATACATTGTACCTGAAAATGTGGAGAGAGGGTCATGATTAGAACGCCTTGGTCGTAGGCTTTCTGGATCTAAATGACCTGGGCAAACAACAACATACGTGAGCACGTGGTGCTCACTAAGGCGTAGTGCCATACAGCTCAACTGGTTTGAAGAATTTCGTATACGAATAATTTCGATCACCTATGCATAGGAAATCGATTAAACTAGAATATCAAATGCCTGATGGAATGTTTGATAATGTCTTGTCGTAGACGTAGTGTAATGCCAGAATGGAATATCCAGTGCAGCTGACTAATTGTTTAATGAAATGTCTGATGGAATGTCTGATAGAATGTTTGATGAAATGTCTGACGGAATGTCTGATAAGATTTTCTTGTTTGATTTAATGTTTCATAGAGTGTCATGTCTGATGGCATGTTTGATGAAATGTCTGAAAGAATCTCTAGTTTAACATGTGATGGGATGTCTGAAAGAGTACTTGAATAAGTATGTGAAAAGTCTGATGTAATGTTTGATGGAATGTCTGACAGAATATTTGTATAAGCAATTTAAGACAGAAATATATGAAACGTTATCTTTTCGAACTATAGAAGGGAGACTCAATGTGGTCTCACAACCGGTTAGAAATAATAGCCACATCTAATCATTCTCAAAAACCTTATATGATAGTTAATAATTACTGATGTACTCTATTCGCAAAAAAAAAAAAAAATAAAAAGGCCAATCAGGATCAATATGGAGCTGAATATGCACCACTAGAATAATAGGAACGCGCCTATAAAGTACTGGGGTGGATTTGTTCGATCAAAACCGTTCGAGGTGGTGCTCCAGCATGGCCGCAGTCCAATGACCGACACAAAGATATACGCACGCGTGCAAGCGCACGCAGACATACATCAAGCGACAACCGCTGAATCTATTCATTCGATCACACACTCACACACACACACACACACACACACACACACACACACACACACACCTGCGAGTAAACGCACACACGTGACTGCGCGCAGACGCGACACGCGTATGCCGTTCTCTAATGTTGACAAAACATGCGGTTGAAGATACGCACACGCACACACCGTACACATCACATACATACACACACAGACATAAACATTCATATACATGCACAAATTTACACTAAAATATAACAAGCATAGATTAAAACGGACTAATTGATCGATTAATTGACTAATTGATCAATCACGTATGTATGTATGTATATATGTATATATGTCTATAGCTATTAAGTCGTGTGCATATTTGCGCATGTATGCGCGTTTATGTGTATAATCAAATAAGCACGCATTGGTGAAATGCGCTATCTATCTATCTATCTATCTATCTATCTATCTATCTATCTATCTATCTATCTATCTATCTATCTGTCTGTATGTCTGTCTGTCTGTCTGTCTATACGTATGCAATACATAAACATACATACGTATATGCATATATATGTGTGTATATATGTGTTTGTATGTATGTATGTATGTATGTATGTGTGCATATACA
>NC_068988.1:12104685-12105068 GCF_001194135.2 Octopus bimaculoides | reverse complement strand
ATATATATATATATATATATATATACGCACACATATACATACTTATATGTACATACTTACACAGAGATATGCACAAGCATGGCTATATTTTGGAAGGCATGAGTTAAACGAGCTGTAATTACATATAATTTACATTTACACATACATATATAGATACATACACACATACATACATGCATACATACTTACATACATACACACATACATACATACACATGCATATATCTGTACACACATATATAAACAAAAATGTACGTATGCATGTATCTATCTACATATATATACATATGTATATATGTATATATATATATATAACACACACACACACACACACACACACACACACACATACATATATATATATATATATATATATATATATA
>NC_068988.1:12102319-12104462 GCF_001194135.2 Octopus bimaculoides | reverse complement strand
CACACACACACACACACACACACACACACACACACACACACACACACACACACACACACACACAAATAGACCATACATTGCGTATATATTGTCACGCCAGTTTGTCTTCTGCTCCAAGCAGAGACAAGCGAGTCGCGCTCAGTAACTGAAGAAAGAAAACGAAGAAAATAAACAAAAGAATAAACAATCAATAAACAACAACAACAACAATTATTGCTAATTACCAAAGTAAATGATTAATTCGTTAATTAATTAAAGAAATACATTTGTCATCACTTACCTTTTGTCAGCGTCTGTGGCAGCCAACGACGGTGAAATGAAAAAGAGGAGAAAAAAGATCCGGTTTAGTAAAACATCCATGTTTATAGTTCGGTAGTTATTCCATGTGGATATATATATATATATGTAAATACATATATATATAATATATAGACTGTATCTGTGTATACACGTGTGTGTGTGTATATATGTGTGTGGTGTGTATATATGTATATATATATATATTTTTGGGGGAGGAAGAGTTAACTTTAGAGATATGTGGAGACGTGTTTATACAGTGTGCGTGTATATATATGTGTGTATATATATATTATAAATAATAGGTGTATGTATATATATATTTGACAAGTGTTTTTTTTTTATACACGATACTCAATGTTTCAGAGTAAATTCAAAAAGAATCATTCAATAACTTCACAAGTATGTATGTATATAAATATATATTGACGTGAAGGTATGTATATATGTATAAATGTATAACGAGAGAGAAAGAGAGTGAGAGAGAGAGATGTAAATATATGACAAGTTCTATGTACAAGACTCGACGCTGCTTAAGTCTATATTTTCATTCAACTTCAAAAGTATGTATATAAAGTCGTAAGAGTATATGCCTGTATATATATATGTAAGTATATATGAATGTATGTATGTAGTTATGTGTGTGTGTGTATATATATATATATATATATATATATATATATATATATATATATATATATATATATATATATGTGTGTGTGTGTGTTCGTGTATATTTGTGTTTGTACAGGCAGCGTTAATTATCACGCAGTGACCGTTCCAGCATGGTTTTACTCGCGGTTAACAACAACACAAGCGACTTTGGTTTAAGTTGGAGAGCGGTTGGCTGGTTCTGATTGGGTGGGTGTATATAGATATATACATACATGCGTACATATAAACGACAGTGTGTTTGTGAATGTGTGTCACGCAGAGTGTAGTGTTTACGTGTGTAGCAGTTCTGTTGACAAACAAGAGATATGATCAAACGCGTTCCATTAGTGACCCTCTCGACGTTTCCTATAACAGGGTCCACATTGGAAACATTTTTTCTTTCACTTTGTGTGTCTTTATTTATGAAGAATGCATGAGTTAATTTGAGGGAGATTTAGCTGTTATTTCTAGAAAGAAATAACAGCTAGAGCTTCCTTCTATAACTCTTGTGTTCATGTATATATGTGTATATATATATGTGTGTGTGTGTATATATAATCTTTTCTGAAGGGTGTGTGTATACGTGAGTGTAGAGGGTGCGTTTGTGAATGTATAATCGGATGTTGCGTGTGTATATATATATATATATATATATATATATATATATATATATATATATATATATACATATATATAGTTAGAAGGTGTGGACGTTCAAAGTAAGGTATGTTGCCTCACACACGAAGATATATATATATATATATATACACACACATATATATATATATTGAGAGAGAGAAAGAGAGAGGGAGAGATAGAGGTATGTATCTATATGTGGGTGGGTATGTTTATATATAAGTCTGTGTATGCGGATTTGTGGGTGTGTACAAATGGGTATACGCGTGTGCGTGTGTATGTATGTATATATTTACATATATATATATGCATGCGCCTGTGTATACGTATACGCATGTGTGTATATGTATGTATGTTTATGTTTATGCTGATTTCTGTAACAGTTATAAGAACAAGAAGAAGAGGTTGACAGAAAGACAGAAAACCAAATGTGTGTGTATAGATATGTGTGTGTATATGTGTGTGTGTGTGTGTGTGTGTGTGTGTGTGTGTGTGTGTATCAAAATGGTGCACTTCTCAGAATGCTGCTACTGTGTGTATATATATATATATATAT
>NC_068988.1:12100921-12101784 GCF_001194135.2 Octopus bimaculoides | reverse complement strand
GTGGAGGTGGCGGCAGTGCCTTTAATAATGATGATGGTGGCGGCGGTGCCGTTAATGATGGTAATGATGGCGGCGGCGGCTGTGGTGGTGGTGGTAGTGGTGGTGGTGGTGGTAGTGGTGGTGGGGCAGTCTCGTTAATAATAATGATGTTGGCTGCGGTGGTGGTGGTGGTGCTGGTAGCAAGTCGTGGTGGTGGCGGTGGTGGAATACCTAGTGGTGATGATTCTGTTAGTAGTGTTGTTATTGTTATTGTTATTGTTATTGTGTCTGCTGCTGCTACGGCTGCTGCTGCTGTTGTTGTTGCTATGGTGTTGTATGCGCTGCTGCTATTGTTGCTGGTGTGGTTGTTGTTGTTGTTGTTGTTGTTAAGCCTGAAGCTTGTTAACCGTTTATTGATGTTGCTGATCGTGATGATGTCGTGACTGAGGTGGAGGTGATGGCGATGATGATGATGATGGTGGTGGTGGTGGTGGTGGGGGTTGTGGTTAAGGCGACGATGTTGTTGTTGCTGTTGTGGTTGCTATTGTTGGTGGTGACGGTGGTGGTGGTGGTAGTGGCGGTGTGGTGCCAATGATGACGATGATTACGATGATGATTATGACGATGATGATGATGATGACGAGGAGGTGGAGGTGGAGGTGGACTATGATGGTGATGATGATGATGACAATAATGGTAACAATGACAACGATATATTGATGATGATGATGATGATGATGATGATGATGATGATGATGGTGATGGTGATGGTTTGTAGTAATAATGCTTAAATGACAATAATGATAATGTTGGTAATATTCATGCTGTTGTTGATATAGTTTTTTTATTGATATTGTTGTTACTACTACTACTACTACTACTAC
>NC_068988.1:12085820-12090774 GCF_001194135.2 Octopus bimaculoides | reverse complement strand
TCCACAAAAAAGTGATTAGATCGATCATGGTTGATATGCCTTTGATCATAGATATTCATGTTCAGGACCGAACTGGTGGTGGTGGTCGTGGGGGGGGGGGGTTAAACTAATTAACATAAAAAGAAGGAAACGTCAACAACATCACAAACAAACATTAAAGCATGTCGTCCTTAACGAATGGCTGATCGTGCTGCCTAATTCTATTATGGAGTTAATTGTTTCCTTGTGAAGGAGCGTGGCTTAGTGGTTAGGGCATTCGGCTCGCAAGCGGGAGGTCGTCGGTTCGATTCCTGGCGGCGGTTTGTGCTTTTGAACAAGACATTTTATTTCACTCACCTGGCGTACTCACCTGTGGAGTACTCAGCCACTTGTACGTTAATTTCATGAGTAGGCTGTTCTGTTGAACGGATCAATTGGAATCCTCGTCGACATTACCGACAGAATGCCAGGTAGTATTACAGCCGGATGCTCTTCCTATCGCCAAACATGTTAGTTACTCTAGTCCACTCAGCTGGCAAAAATGAGTAGTACCTGTATTGCAAAGGGCCAGCTTTGTCACATTCTGTGTCCCGTTGAATCTCCATCAGAATTACATTAAGGGTGCGCGTATCTGTGGAGTGCTCAGCCACTTACACGTTAATTTCACTGGTTGGCTGTTCCGTTGATCGAATCAACTGGAACCCTGGTCGATGCAACCGACGGAGGGCCAGTAATGTTTCCCTATTACTTGAGCAATCAATATACAACGATATTTAAGGCTTACAACTGGAAGATTCGTTAACACCCCGGGTGAAATGTTTAGCAGCATTTGTTAGGGCGGTGGGATGGCCGAATCTTTAGCACGCCGGGCGAAATGCTTAGTGGCATTTGGTCCGGTTTTACATTCTGAGTTCAAATTCTGCTGAGGCTGATCTTGCCTTATTATCTTTTCGTGGTCGATAAAATAATTACCAGCTACGCATTGGGGTCGATGTAATTAACTAGCTCCCTCCCCCAAAATTTCAGACCTTGTGCCTATAGGTAAAAAGGATTATTATCATTATTATTATTCATTTATTCATAGGCCGGGTATAATTTTACATGAGAAATTATAGCTTTGTTATGTGAGGAGATATTCGGCACATCACCCGATTATTATTTCTTACAACACCCCTATTCTTCAACGGCAATTGTCTTATATGCTTGACAATGAATGGCGGAGAAAAGGGTTGATTAAGACGGCAAGTATAAAGTTACTGCATGACGTGAATGTAATAACTTCGTTTAGCCCCCTATTTTTCTTGCTTTCTTTATTTTCATTTTTGTTTTCTCCCAACGTCTTTTTGCTGAATCCCTTTTCTATTTATAGCTATCAGCTATGCATGCATTCATTAAAACATGTTCGTGTCTGCAATCTGAACATCTTATTCCAAGGGGCCATTAGTAATGAAGCCCTTCAAGGTGCCCTCTTCTTTTGTAACTAAAATCTGTCATTGGATGTATTGCAAGCTTTTTAGTTATGTTATATGTATTGTTAAAGGCATACGTGTTATGCCTTTAAGCGAGTTATGTTTATATCGAAATCCTTGTAGCAGATTCTGTTGTGTCTGGGGAGAGTCATTCTCTTTTGGTGCCTGGTAATTTAACACTCACCGGTAAAATTTCCACTTATTACTTTTTTATTTTTCTAAAATTTTCGTTGCGTCTTGCAACCTTTTTCAATAGTTTTGACCCTTGTGGCATAATTTGCGTCATATTTCTTTCTAACTTTGGTATAAAGCCAGCGATTTAGAGGGAAAGGGGTAAGTTGATAATATTGATTTCAGTGCTAGTCGATTACATCGGCCCCTGTGAGTAAGTGGTACTTAATTTATTGATCTTGAATGGATGAGAGGTAAAGTTGACTTCGGCGGAATCTGAACTCAGAACGTACAGACAGACGAAATACCTATTTCTTTATTGCCCACAAGGGGATAAATATAGAGGGGACAAACAAAGACAGACAAAGGGATTAAGTCGATTACATCGACCCCAGTGCGTAACTGGTACTTAATTTTTCGACCCCGAAAGGATGAAAAGCAAGGTCGACCTCGGCGGAATTTGAACTCAGAACGTAATGGTAGACGAAATACCGCTAAGCATTTCGCCCGACATATTAACGTTTCTGCCAGCTCGCCGCCTTATGGCTATATGTAATAATGATAGCTTACTACTATAGCACCAATACCAACATCACCACCACCAACGCCACCACCACGACCATGACCTCCACCAACACCATCGACACCACGACCGCCACTAACGTCCCCACCACCACCACCACTTGAGTGACAGATACTAGATTGCCGTTAGCGTCTGACTTAAAAAACGAAGTTGTCATTTCGATTGTTTAAGAAGAACAAATACAGGATGACAGAAGCGACATGTCTATGAATTTATCGACGAATGGTATCAAAAGCTTTGAGATACCTTTGTTGTGTCGTCACTTCCGGTTATGGAGGATGTGATAGGATGTAGGTATTTATGTAAGAATGTAAAAAAGGCTATTCACTGAATCTCTTTAATCTGTTTGATCCTGTTCGGTGTTTTATAGGAATGTGATGGGAAAATCAGATTATCTCGGACGAGAAACGATATGCAGATATGCCGCCATCGGGTCGCCTGGCGCATTTACCGTATGCTTATTGCAGTCAGTCATACTGGAGCATTTTGTACGAGTGTTCACGCGCGTGCGTGCGTGTATAAAATACAGAGATACGCACATGGAAGGATATGCATATATCTACGTAAATATATATATATATATATACGTCGATACACACACGCACGCACACATATACATAAATATATATTTGCACACGCACACACACGTATACACGTATATATACACTTATGTATGTGTGTGTATATCTATATCTATATCTATATATTTATATATATATATATGTGTGTATATACATATATATTCACACACACACACACACACGCACACACACGCACACACACACACATACACACACACACACACACATATATATATATATATATACACATATGTAACTGTATGTGCATACGTAGTATATACAATGAATATTAAATGCAATTGTATGTATGCGTATATGTGTCCGTGCATGATTATGCATATACACAGTTACGTTCTCTATCTCGCTTTCTCTCTTTGTCTCTCTCACACAAGTACACAAACACAGAAGAACAACCGGACTCTCAAAAATACACACTCATACACATATACCTGATGAGACATATGTACACACATTCATTGACATAAGCGCTTACAAATGTTGACCGGCAAGCAGCCTATATACACCAGCACACGCAAACATACTCAAGGTTGTACTGGATTCGATTATCTACACACACACACACACACACACACACACACACACACACAAACACACACACACAACACACGCACACACACGTATACACACACGCACGCACACGCGCATCCTCTATACACATCCACACACACAATTGCTGCTCGCCTTTTTTTATTTGGTAAGCCTGATGAGTTGGGAGTTGCGTAACATATTGCATAATCTTATGGCTGTTGCTTATGCGACAACCTGGATGAGCTTGGGTTTTCAGAAAAAGAAATCAACCAACAAATTAGCTCATAGCAAATACAATCTGCAAGTGGAACAGTAAAGATATGCAAGACTTTTCTAAGGTTTAAAATATGACATTATTTTTTGTGATCTACGTTCCATCGATGGAATTTTGGAATTTTGTTAGAAACCAGATCTTTTCTCAGAAGAAGAATTTAAATTATCAAAGACAGAGAAGTCCATCCATCCATCCATCCATACATCCGCATTAGAAAGTTGTTGATTTTGTTGGTCATGGTGTCAAATGGGAGGAACAGCTTCCATGACAAGGACACCACCACAACCACCACCACCACCACCACCACCACTTCTACTGCTGCTGTAGCAACATTAGTGGTAGTAATACGTCTCGTTTTATTGCTGCAGCCAGTACTGCCGTTGCTGCTTGTATTACTTCTGAAATGAGAAGGGATCCTGTCTACTGTTGTTGCTGTTGTTGCTGCTGCGGTTGCCACTTTGAAACTGTTGTATCTGCTACCACTGCTGCTGCTGCTGCTGCTGCTGCTGCTGCTGCTACTTCTGCCGCTACTGCTGCTGTAATGATATTATGACTACTACCACTGCTGTTGGTGCTGCTATAGTGATATAACTGTCCCTGCCACTACTGCTGCTACTATTGCTGCTGCTGTTGCTGTGGTGATATTACTGTCTCTGCTACCACTGCTGCTGCTGCTGCCGCTGGAATGATATTATTGTCTCTGCTACCGCTGCTGCTGTAATTGCTGCTGCTGCAATTGCTGCTGCTGTAATTGCTGCTGCTGCAATTGCTGCTGCTGCAATTGCTGCTGCTGCAATTGCTGCTGCTGTAATTGCTGCTGCTGCTGCAATTGCTGCTGCTGTAATTGCTGCTGCTGCAATTGCTGCTGCTGTAATTGCTGCTGCTGCAATTGCTGCTGCTGCAATTGCTGCTGCTGCAATTGTTGCTGCTGCTTTTGCTGCTGCTGTTGTTGCTATAATGATATTACTGCCACTACAAACATTATGACTGCTGCATCTGATGCAGCTGCTGCTGTCGCTGGGATAATATTATTGTCTCTGCTACCACCACTGCAGCGACCCCTGCTGCTACAGTGATATTACTGTCACTTCCACCATTGCTGTTTCTATTGCTACTGCTGCTTCTATTTTATTCTTTTATTCTTTTGTTTCAGTCATTTGACTGCGGCCATGCTGGAGTAGCGCTTTTAGTCGAACAAATTGACACCACAACTTGTTCTTTTGTAAGCCTAGTATTTATTCTATCGGTTTCTTTTGCCGAACCGCTAAGTTACGGGGACGTAAACACACCAACATCGGCTGTCAAGCGATGGTGGGGTAACAAACACAAACATACACACACACACACA
>NC_068988.1:12084587-12084942 GCF_001194135.2 Octopus bimaculoides | reverse complement strand
CTACAACTACTACAATTATTACAACTTTTAATACTACTACTATTACTACTGCTGTTGCTGCTACTACTACTACTACTACTACTACTACTACTATTGCGACTACTACTACTACTACTACTACTACTACTACTACTACTACTACTACTACTGTTGCTGCTACTGCTGCTGTTGCTGCTACTACTGCTGCTGCTGCCACCGCTACTACTACTACTACTACTACTACTACTACTACTAGTGCTACTACTACTACTATTGCGACTACTACTACTACTACTACTACTACTACTACTACTACTAGTGCTACTACTACTACTACTATTGCGACTACTACTACTACTACTACTACTACTACTAC
>NC_068988.1:12078573-12083901 GCF_001194135.2 Octopus bimaculoides | reverse complement strand
GACAGGAGTTCAATGTTGTGAAATAAAGATTACCATAGTGAAGAAGAAGAAGAAAGAAGAAGAAGAAGAAGAAGAAGAAGAAGAAGAAGAAGAGGAAGAAGACAAACAGGAAGAAGAAGAAGAAGAAGAAGAAGAAGAAGAAGAAGAAGAAGAAGAAGAAGGAGGAGAAGAAGAAGAAGAAGAAAGAAGAAGAAGAAGGAGGAGAAGAAGAAGAAGAAGAAGAAGAAAGAAGAAGAAGAAGAAGAAGAAGAAGAAGAAGCAGAAGAAGAAGAAGAAGACAAACAGGAAGAAGAAGTAGAAGAAGAAGAAGAAGAAGAAGAAGAAGGAGGAGAGGAAGAAGAAAAAGAAGAAGAAGAAAAAGAAGGAGGAGGAGAAGAAGAAAAAGAAGAAGAAGAAGAAGAAGAAGATGATGAGGATGAGGATGAGGATGAAGACGATGCGAATGACAATGATTTTGGATGACGTTGACGGTGATGATGATGATGACGATGAGGAGGAGGATAATGATTATGATGATGAGGAGGAGTAGGATGAGGATGAAGAGAGGATAATGATGATGATGACGAGAAGGAGGAGAGGTAGAGGAGGTGGAAGATGAGGAGGATACGGATAATGATGATGATGCTGATGATGATGAGGTGGAGGAGGAGGAAGAGGAGAGGAGAGGATGATGCTGAGGATGAGGATGAGGATGAAGAGGAGGAGAGGAAGAGGAAGTGGAGGTAAAGGATGAGGTGGATACGGACAATAATGATGATGAGGAGGAGGATGACGATGAGGATGAGGAGGAGGAGGAGAGGAAGAGGAGGAGAAGCAGAGGAAGTGGAGGTAAAGGATGAGGTGGATACGGATAATAATGATGATGATGATGATGATAATGATGAGGATCAGGAGGAGGAGGAGGAGGAGGAGGAAAGGAGAGGTTGATAATGATATTGATGTTGATGATGATGGTAATAAATGCCGCCGCCTCCACCGACGACAACGATGATTAAGGATGATGATGAGTGCAACACCGACGACGTCGAAGAGGATGCCGACGATGTCGGTGACGATAGAGTAATCGCCATGATGATGACGATGACGATGACGATGACGATGACGATGACGATGACGATGACGACGATGACAGCAACGATGGAGACGAAGATGAATCTCAGTTGTTCTGTAATTAGGACAACGACTACAAAGTGATTAAGAAGGGAACAGATGTACGGGGGGTTAGTGGGTGGGGTGGGAGTAAGAAACGGATGGATGGGGGAGGTGGATGCAGGGTATGTAGGGTGCGAGTGCACCGGGTATAGTGGTGGTGGTGGTGGTGGTGATAGGGGGTGGCGGGGGAATGGATGAAAAAAGTGATTGATGTAATTATAAGAACTTTTATCGTTAGAAGCTTCAAGAGAAAAACAGTTTGAAAATATACCACCACTAATACTACTACTACTACTGCTGCAACTACTACCACCATCACCGCCACCAATACTACTACCATCACTACTAGTACTACTACTACTACTACTACAAGCACCACCACCATAATCACCAACACAATCACCACCACCACCACTACTACCACCACCACCATCACAGCCACCACTGCCACCAACACTACTACCACCATCATTACTATTACCACCACTATCACTACTTCTACTACAACCATTATCATCACCACCATCACCACCATCGCCACCACCACTACTACAACCACTACCATGAACACCGCCATCACAGGATTTCAATCCCTCGACAGGATTTGAACTCAGAACTCAAAGAACTAAACAAATACTGGAAAAGCACTTTTATTCAATGCGGTGAGACGACTTAGTTTGGCACAAGACCTTTAATTTCGTGGAATGGGGAGTAAGTAAATCACATCGACCCCAGTATTCAATTGGTACTTATTTTATCGACCCTGAAAGGATGAAAGGCAAAGTTGACCTCAGCGGAATTTGAACTCAGAACGTAAAGACGGGCGAAATGCCGCTAAGCATTTCGTCCGGCGTCCTAATGTTTCTGCCATCTCGCCGTCTTCTTACGGATTATTAATATATCAGTCATTAACTGAAGAAAGAGCAGCTAAAATCTCCCTCAGATCACACTACGCCGAGATGATTTGTTTTTCTTTTAACATCTATAATTATCGTTTGACATTATCCTCCATCTCGTCCTTGTTGTCATCACCACCGTAATCGCCACCGCCATCACCTCATCCCCCCCGCTGCCGTCGTCATCGTCATCATCATCATCATCATCATCATCATCATCATCATCATCATCATCATCATCATCATCACCACCGTCATCTTCGACGTCGTTGCCGTCGTGGTCACCATCGTGGTCGTCATTACACGTGTTGTCATTGTAATCGTCGTCCACATGGTCTTAGTCGTGGTCCTAAGGCATCGCCGTCATCAACTTCAAGATCATGTCCAAGGGTTCTCAACCGATTTTTTGTCTATGGACCCCATAGACATTCAATGTTTAAAAAAACTAGTTTTATAGAAACTTCTCTCAAAATTCCTATTTTCATTTTTACACATTGACAACCGATGTTGGTGTGTTTCCGTCCCCGTAACTTAGCGGTTCGGCAAAATGCCGGATAAAATAAGTAGCAGGCTTTACAAATAAATAGATAAATAAATAAATAAAAAGAAGTACTGGCGTTGATTCATTCGACTAAAATGTTTTCAAGGTGGTGCCCCAGCATGGCCGCCGTCTAACGACTGAAACAAATAAAAGATACAAGATCTGTGGAGGGAGACCTAGCTGCTATTTCTGAGATATCACATCGACCGATTGCTTAAAGGGTTTCTACTATGTGGCTGTTGTTGATGATGATCATGAAGATGATGATAATGATGATGATGATAATGATGATAATGATGATGTCTAGAAGTCACGTGGTGAGGGGTGAATAAGGTGCATCTTGAGGGGGGGAAAATACGTAATACGCAGAACAATTATGGCAGGAAGGAAGGAAAGACGCGAGGGTGAGAAGGTGACTCCTCGTGAAAAAATCAAGTAAAATATTAAAAAAAAAGGATATAATATAAAATGAAAGTGAGTGGAGAGAGGAGGTGATTCTAGGGGTCGAGACGTAATTAGATTGATCTAGAATATTTGAAAACAACAACAGTAGCAGCAGTAGCCGTAGCAACAGCAGTAGCCGTAGCAGCAGTAGCCGCAGCAGCAGCAGTGACAATGGCAGCAAAGATGTGTCAAAAAAAATTTATGTTGATGTCAAAAGAAGATATGTACTCAGTGCCAACTCAAAACATTCACATCTGATGAAGTATTACAACACCCAAACACAAACGCTCGTTTATACACACAAACACACACACGCACACATACACACACACGGCGCGCCTACACGCACGCATGCAATCACACACGCACGCAAACACGCACATACACTCACGCAGGCACACAGACGCACGCACACAAGCACAGGCACACATACATGCACGCGCAGACACAAATAAACACATACACCCGCACACATACATATGCACACACGCACACATACATATGCACACACGCACACACTCAAACCCATGCACGCACACAGAAACACACACACACACGCACACATGCACGTACACATATAAACACACACACACACACACGCGCACGCACACATGCACGCGCGCTCACACACACACACACACGCGCATACACAAACATACAAACACTCGTATATTCTCTATCAATTTCCCACTTATACTAAACTTCTTTACGCATACGTGAACACATGCGCAGAGTTATGAATCAAACATTTATCAGGCATGCATAGAAAATAAACACACAACAAAGTGAAAGAAACAAAAACGCGTACAAGCATGAGTGTATACACGCGTCACGTATATTCCAGAACACAGCAGGAATGTGTATCTACATACATACATATTGTGTGTGCATGTGAATATATATACATATATACATGCATACATACATACATACATACATATATATATATATATATATATATATATATATATATATATATATATGTGTGTGTGTATATGTATATGTTTAGGCGGAGGAGTGGCTGTGTGGTAAGAAGCTTGATTACCAACCACATGGTTTCGGGTTCAGTCCCACTGAGTGCCACCTTAGGCAAGTGTCTTCCACTATAGCTTCGGGCCGACTAAAACCTTGTGAGTGGATTTGGCAGACGGAAAGGCAAAGTCGACTTCGGCGGAATTTGAACTCAGAACGTAAAGGCAGACGAAATACCACTAAGCATTTCCTCCCGGTGTGTTTACGTTTCTTATTTCTTTATTGCCCACAAGGGGCTAAACATAGAAGGGACAAACAAGGACCAACAAAAGGATTAAGTCGATTACATCGACTCCAGTGGGTAACTGGTACTTAATCTATCGACTCCGAAAGGATGACAGGTAAAGTCCACCTTGCCGGATTTTGAACTCAGAACGTAAAGACAGATGAAATAGCGCTAAGCATTTCGCCCAGCGTGCTGACAAATCTTCCAGCTCACCGCCATACAAGGAAAGAATAATAAACAATTCTAAAAGGTAACAGGCTAGCAGAATTTTTACCACGCCAAACAAAATGCTGAGCAGCATTTTTTTCTAGTTCTTTATGTTGAGAGTTCAAATCCCGCCGAAGGCAACTTTGCCTTTTATGTTTCGCTGGTCGAGAAAATAAAGTACGAGTTGAGTACTGCTGTCTTGGTGTTATCGACTTACTAACCCCCACCCCTAAAATGTCAGGCATTTTAATTATACCAGTAAAAACTTATATCCCCTAAGCTACTCAGCAACAGCGCTGCTGTTATACACATTTAAAAGCACTCTTTGACTTATTAAAACCTTGTACTGCTTTCAATAAGTCATGACTTTTAAAAACTAGAAACTGTGTAAGATGAAAACACAATTTAAGCTAAAAGTTTCATTACGTATATAGTTTTATATCATTTAATTTTCCATTTTCTTGTTCTCCTAAAGCACGTTGTTGGCACTCCGTCGCTTACGACGTCGAGGGTTCCAGTTGATCCGATCAACGGAACAGCCTGCTCGTGAAATTAACGTGCAAGTGGCTGAGCACTCCACAGACACGTGTACCCTTAACGTAGTTCTCGGGGATATCCAGCGTGACACAGTGTGACATGGCTGACCCTTTGAATTACAGGCACAACAGAAACAGGAAGTAAGAGAAAGTTGTGGTGAAAGAGTACAGCAGGGTTCACCTCCATCTCCTGCCGGAGCCTCGTGGAGCTTTAGGTGTTTTCGCTCAATAAACACTCACAACGCCCGGTCTGGGAATCGAAACCACGATCTTATGACTGCGAGTCTGCTGCCC
>NC_068988.1:12075653-12078406 GCF_001194135.2 Octopus bimaculoides | reverse complement strand
ACCACCACCACCACCACCACCACTATCATCATCATCATCATCATTTTTATTATTACTTTGTCACAAAAAAACCTACGCAATCAGCTTCCCGACGGAGTAGAGGTGTGAAATACGAAAATATAAATATTAATTTAAAGGGAATAATAAAACTGAATTTAATTTTACGAATGTTAGCAATAAATTGTGTCCGTTGATTTTATGACAATCGACCTAGAATTCATACGCAGTTATACGTTTACATTCTATTCATCTATTTATTTAGTAACAATGTTTAAGAGTTTTAGTATGACAGTTCAGGCTTTAGCTTATTGCTTCAGAAAAAAAAAAGATTAAACCATTTTAACCCTTGTCTGTCCAAAGCTTTTCCATAATTTTGAAACCTTAGATTCAGGATGTCTCTCC
Organism: Octopus bimaculoides; assembly: GCF_001194135.2. Classification (NCBI taxonomy): domain Eukaryota; kingdom Metazoa; phylum Mollusca; class Cephalopoda; order Octopoda; family Octopodidae; genus Octopus; species Octopus bimaculoides. The sequence goes on along the minus strand of NC_068988.1, from coordinate 12,078,004 downwards.
AAGACGAGTCGCTACGTCTCCGCATTGAGAAGTTACGGTGATGTGCTTAGAATGTCGCAAAATTGCAAGATAGATTCTTCATGCTGAGACAATCGGTAGGAGATATAGGGGTTGACTAACAGAGATGATTGGATAATATCTACAGTCTTAATTGGTCATACCTAGGAATCCTGCAAGAAAGTTTAATAAGAGTTGCTTCTGATAGGACCCTATTAAAGAAGTGCTTGAGAGATCTACCTCTACGATCATCCAAAGAAATAGCGGAGATAGGTGATTGTCCTAAATATCCATGCTTGATTTCAGACTTAGTAAGCCCCTATTTTTTATGTTCTGAGTAATATAAAGCTTTCCTTTCTTAAGAACGAAGTTACTCTGGTGGTTGAAAAAAAAAATTAGGAATGTGCATCGTATATGATGCATGTCCTGTGTATCACAGCTGATATATAAGACCAACAAAGGATTAATAGTTAAAGATTTCGGTTACTTGTAATTGTGTTTAGAGAGTAAATACAGTAGAGTACTTAATCGTTTTCCATTAGTCAGGAGTTCTATATTTGATGAGTACTTATTGGTCCGTGATCGACTTCTAAGATATCATCAAAGCATTGAGGTTTCTATTTATATATGTGTGAGAGGAAGAGAGCAAGAGGCTGTTCGAGGTGTTCTAGATTGACGATATCAAAGAATGGGCTGGAAATAAGGGTCTGGCTGATTGTATGAATAGATTAGAATACAGAAGGACCTGGAGAGTCTTAGCAAGCTGACCCTGGATACACGCGTTGAAGGTTTCTGGCTGATGATGTCTGATATTAAAGACAGCGAACTGGCAGTGGCGGGCCAGAATGTGTTGCAATTCTTTGGGACTTCAATTTAAATCCTACCGTGGTCAATATTGCTTTTCCTCCGGTCCATTCGCAGCTGATAAATGAAGCATCGGTACTAGGTGGGGGTGGGGGAATAGAGGAATTACTGGAAGGTCAGACGGGATGGATGCCTTGCAGGGTCTGTTCCAGCACTCTGCGTTCTGACGGAAACGCTGGCGAATCTATTTGGCTTCACCTCCCCCTTAGACAAAACGGGTGTCGTAGACAAGAGAAACTTGCAACATGGACAACTGCTAGTCTTCAACACACACACACACACACACACACACACACACACACACACACACACACGTTGTTGAGGTCTGTGCCTTGGAGAGGAATGTTAAGGTTACTACATTCAGCCTGTCTATAAAGTGACAAATGTTACTGCGGTCAGCGTAAGCGACGTCATAGTAACAAATGCTAAATGTCGTCATAACGATTAGTGTTAAATGACGTCATAATAGTTAATATTAAATGACGTCATATTAGTTAATATTAAATGACGTCAGAGAGGCCAATCAGTATTCATGACGTCATACGCCATCAGTGTTAGTGACGTTATATTGATCGATGTTAAATGATATCATAGTGATCAATCTTAATAGCGTCATAGTGGTCAGCGTTAATGACGTCGTAGCGATAAGTTAAATGACGTCATAGTGGCTTGTGTTAATGTTGGTCAGTTTTAATAAAGTCACAATGGTTACTTTTAATGACGTCGTAGTGACCAACGTTAATGAAGTCATAGGGGTCAATAAAAGTATTAATGACACCATGGAGGGGGTAGGTCAACGTCCATGACGTCATAATGGTCAATAGTATAAATGACGTCATAGCAGATAGTATTAATGACGTCATAGATGCTGGTGTTAACGACGTCATAGTAGCCAGTGCTAATAACGTCATATTTGTCAGTGTCCATGACGTCATAATGACCGGTGTTAAATGACGTCATAGTGATAATAATTCCATGTGTTTTTGAACAGAGCCAGGCATTTTCGTATGTTTACTGTTTTTGTTTAGTTGGGGTTTTCGCTGTGGTGTTCGTGTTGCTGTTATCGTTGTCATCCTCCTCCACGACTCTCTCCCACTCCCGTTCCATCATTACATTCGTCATTATCAAATAAACAAAATATATCAAATGAAATAACATAAAATAAAAAATAAAAAATAACGAGACATGACATCTTTCAGTTTTACCACAAACTCTTCTTCACTCCGTTAACCAAACCCCCACTCCCCTCCCCCTCCCCCCATCGCAACCCACGTCAGACAGTCTTATCTTGGATATCGGTGCCATCACTGATACGACCTCAGCTACTTCCTCAGCCACCACCACACCAACACCACCACCAACACCACCACAGCCATCACTGCCACCATCACTACTACTACTACTACTACTACTACTACTACTACTACTACTACTACTACTACCACCACCACCACTACTACTACTACTACTACTACTACTACTACTACTAC
>NC_068988.1:12072519-12073896 GCF_001194135.2 Octopus bimaculoides | reverse complement strand
TATATATATATATATATATATATATATGTGTGTGTGTGTGTATGCGTGTACGTATCTATTTTTGTTAGTATAGACAGAGGGTTATGTGTATATGTATGCGCGTATACATGAACGTATGTATTGACGTCCACTTGTGAATGTATGCTTATCTACACACGTATATATGTATGTACACATGCGTATACAAGGATGCGCATCGTATGCTAGTGTACGCGCGTGTATGCATACGATTGCATGTGTGTATGTGTGTGTCTAATGTATATGTGAGTGAATGTATATGCTTGTGTGCGAAAACGTACGTGTGTGTGAATTCGTTTGTGAATGTGTGAATGTGTTTATATATTTATGCATGTTTGCATGTGTGTATATGTGTGCATGTATGCATGTCTGTGTGAGTTCGTGTACTCGCTAGCATAAATTTAGCCAACGATTTTTGCAAACAATGATAAAACGTGGTATTACCATTGATGTACATGGTAGATTAAGAATGATTAACGGATTAAGACGGTGCCAGGAGATTTGATTGATAAATTTGCAAAGCCAACAATAGTCATATATCTTGTTTTTCCCTTTCTTTGATTGTCATTTACTTTTTGGCGGCGGCGGCGGCGGTGGCGAAGGGGTTACTCTTCTCGAAATGTTTGCTATAAGAGGGAGTTTTGTTGTCATAGGCAATTGCATACGTTAACAACTTCAGTCATCAATAATGAAAGACTCTCTGTTGACCACAACATGATATGAACCCAGGAATGGGAGGTTGCAGTATACATCAAATATCTACGCCCAGTTCTTTAACATGAACACCACCACCACCACCACCACCTCCACCAACATCGCTACCAACACCGCCGCCGCCGCTGCCCAGCAACGACGACGACGAAAAAATAAAATGGCGACGAATGGTTTTGCAATGTTGATCTATCGCAGGCAGATAAATTAACATTTTGGTTTCAGAGACGTTGGAATGGTAAGTCTATGCATTCATGTTTTGTAGAGAGGGCATTTACTAAATAAGCCGAACGATTCTCACGCGAAAAGCCGTGATGTGGAAGAGTCTTTTGACCTTCTGACACAATGCCTGCGGTATTTCGTGAAGGTTTTTTTTTTGTTTTTACCTACTGAGTTCAAATTTCAACGAGGTTAACTTTGCCTTTAGTCTTCCCGTGTTTTAGAATGAGATGATTGGGCGCTGCTTTTCGGACGCTGGCCAATTGGCGCGGCTGATTGGACATTCTGGCTTGTTTTGGCATCAGTACTTTCGGCGTTGGAAGTACACACACACGTACGTACGCACATACACACAGATATGCACGCATACACACACACACACACACACACACACACACACACACACACACACACACACACACACACACA
>NC_068988.1:12070895-12071881 GCF_001194135.2 Octopus bimaculoides | reverse complement strand
AGTGTGTGCAAGCTCGTATGTGTGCACGCTCATATGTGTGCACGCACTTATGTGTTCGTGCTTATATGTAAGTATGTGCGTCCATATGTGTGTTTGTAACAATTTCGTTTATATCAGATCAGATAGAGACTTTTTAATTAATTTATTTACGTTCATATTCCGCATCATATGTGTGAACAACATATATATATAAGACGGGCTTCTTTCAGTTTCCGTCTACCAGATCCACTCACAAGGCTTTGGTCGGCCCGAGGCTATGGTAGAAGACACTTGCTTGAAGTGCCTCGTTGTGGAACTGAACCCGGAACTACGCGGTTGGGAAACACACGTCTTACCACACAGCCACGCCTGTGTCGTGGACTTGATTCCAATTCTGTTATGTTTGTGTAATAGTGGTATTTTGTATTTTATCCGAGGTGGACGCTTTAAGATTTCCCGAAAACAAGAAGAAGAAGAAGAAGAAGAAGAAGAAGAAGAAGAAGAAGAAGAAGAAGAAGAAGAAGAAGAAGAAGAAGAAGAAGAAGAAGAAGAAGAAGAAGAAGAAGAAGAAGAAGAAGAATCACAACCGTATTAGCAATTACAGAACGCACCTTGTTGGTGGCTTTAGCTGCAAGAAACAGGAGACAAATATCTCTAGAATTAAGTTAAGTAAGGTAGTTCAATGAAGGTTAAGCCGAGTCTAAAACAACGTACATTACTGAGGCCTATTGGTAATAAGAGTGATGTTGATGATGACGATGATGATGATGACGATGATGATAATGATGATGGTGATGATTTATACAGTAGATGTGAATAGAGATAAAATGTTAAATAACGAGAAAGCGACAGAGTGTGTACGCGTACGCTCCTGTATATATATGTGTGTGTGTATGTGTGTGTGTGTGCGTGTGTGTATATGTGTATATGTATGTGTGTATATATGTGTATATATATATATATATGTATATATATATATATATATATATATATATATATATATATAT
>NC_068988.1:12066591-12069994 GCF_001194135.2 Octopus bimaculoides | reverse complement strand
ATATATATATGCGTGAGTGTGTGTGTGTATCCGTATGTGTGTGTGTGTACACTTTTCTGATAACGAATTCCACTTCTATTCATTGAGTGTTTGAAGCACTTGGAATAGAAGAAAAAAGAATGTAACACACATGAATAGGATGTGGTTGTAGTAGTGGTGGTAGTGGTCGTAGTAGTGGTGGTGGTGGTTGTAGTAGTAGTGGTGGTGGTGGTGGTGATGGTTGTAGTAGTAGTAGTAGTGGTGATGGTAGTAGTGATGGTGGTTGTGGTAATAGTGGTGGTGGTTGTGGTAGTTGTAGTGGTAGTGGTGGTGATAGTAATATTAGTAGTAGTGGTGGTGTTGATGGTGATGGCTGGTCGTAGTTGTGGTGGTGGTATCTGTATGGAGAGAATTGTAGAAAATGTGAAGTGCTGCAGAAGAAACGAATTTGTTTTCTTTTTAGAGTAACAGGATGTGGGGACATAGGACCTCTTTAGAATGTGTGCGGTTGAGGGACATAAATTGGAAGAATGTGTGCGCGTGCGTACGTGTATCTGTGTGTGTGTGTGTGTGTGTGAATGAGAGAGAGAGGGAGAAGGATGAACGCATAGAATGTGAGAGAAAGAGACACGCACCCACATGAAACCTGGGTAAGATATGGGATATGAATGAATGCATGATAGATAGAAAGAGGGGTGGATTGATAGGGAGATAGGCAGCTCGATGGATAGATACATGTGTTGAGACATAGAGAGAGACAGCAAAATAGATAGATAGAGAGGGAGAGAGAGAGAGGGGGGCTCATTAGATTGATATTTAGCTAGTTAGCTAGTTAGAAAGATAGAAAAGGAAACAGCTAGATAGATACATATGTAGGTAGATTGATAGACAGAGAGTTAAATAAATAGACACATAAACAGACAAATACATAGAAAGAAAGATAGATAGATAGATAGATAGATAGACAGTGAGATAGATGGATGGATAGATCGTTAGATAGACAGGGAGATAAACAGATAGACTCATATATAGATAGATAGTAATGAAAGCTTGAGAGACAGAGAGGAAAAAAGAGCAGGAAGCAGAGAGAAATAGAGAGAGACAAAGAGTGAGAGAGAAAGTGAGACATGGAAAGTTAGATAGATAAATTAAAGGAGGCGTGGGGAGAGATAGAAAGGAAAGAATCATTCTTTCGATTCGTTGACGATTCTGCCAAGAAATATTCAAGGAAAGAAACAGTCGATGACAGTCTCTTTAGGTGCATATTTTATTTTATTGAGCCCCGACTGATAAAATATTAAGTCCCATTTCGGAGGAATTTGAACACAAAGTATACTTAATCATAACTAACCCCGCGAGGGGTATTTTGTACGACACTTTTAAGCTCCTTCCAACACTCCCAATAAACATTAAAAAATTTTTATTAGAATATTAAATGAAAGCTTTTTTTTTTTTTTTAATCAAAAGCTAGGTTTCGAAACATATTCATGAATAACTGTATTCATGTTACGTAGCATGCATTATGTTTGTCGCCACTTCAACAGGGCTGTTCCGTACGAACCAAAGTTACTAACACTTTTAACCCGGAGAGGAAACCTCCTGTAGCTTGTTATCGATGCAATCTGCACCTGACATATAAAAATAATTGTAACGTCGTTTTGTACGGAGCAGCCGTGTTGAAGTGACGACAAATATTCTTCTCTACTCAAGGTGCAAGGCCCGAAATTTTTGAGAAGTGGAAGGCAGTCGATTACATCGACCCCAATACACAACTGGCACTTAATTTATCGACCCCGAAAGGATGAAAGGCAAAGTCGACCTCGGCAGAATTTGAACTCAGAACGTAAAGACAGACGAAATACCACTAAGCATTTCGGCTTTTTCCTAGTTTTGTAGTGCTTGAATGAAAATCGTACGGCTAATATGCGCTATCACTAAATAAAATCGACTTATTCACGATAAAAGAAGAAAAGTTGTCTAGTCATCTCTCTTAGTATCTGGTACAGAAGAGAAGAAACGAACTCGAAATGCATCCAGCGGTCCAACAGAGAGTGCTCTAACTTTGGTGTTAAAACCTTTTTGCCTTAAGCGAGAATGTTTTCCCTACTACGAACTCCAGTGAAAAGCCTTTCCAGGTTCAAATATCTCTCAAACACATTTGAACTGGAATCAAGTTTACTGTAATTCATAGTATAGTATACAGATTTATTAAACCTGACGTGTATAATTGTTATTTGTATGTTTGTGTATATTGTATATCGAATTCGAGGTACTGTTTGGCAAAACAATCTGAGGCTAACTTTTTCACACACGAAGATAGAGTGAATGTGCGTGTGTGGGAGAGTGCGTAAAGAAAGAGAGAGAGTGTGGGAAAGAAAGGGAGAGAGGGAGAGCGCGAGAGTGGGGCAGGAGGACATTAAAATGAATTTCTCGTGAAAAAATACTTGTCTGAGTTTTGGTTGAACTGGAAAGTGCCAAATTCATTCTAGCAAAGGAGACATCTGCAGCAATGACAGGTCCGTACTCGGTAAATTAACAAGACAACAAGCGAAGAAGGTGCGCGCGCACACACACACAAACGCACGCATGCATGCGCGCACGCAACACACACACGAACGAATGTGAGAGATGTGAAATAAGGAAACTTTAAGGAAAAAACAATAACTAAAAAAATACGTATATTCTAAGAGGCAAAAATTATGAGCAAAATATAAAACTAAACAAAAATTACAAATAGACATAAAGAACAAAATTAGATATAAAAATATAAAAACATAAAACATAAAAATAAAGAATAAAAAATGAAGGAAAAAATAAGTGAAAAACAACACATAAACATTTATTTTTTCGAGAGCATTCCTGACGTTTGTCGCTCTCTCGATTCCTCCTGAAGACACATAACTGTAAGGAGTAGGGGATACCCCCCACACCTGACCGACTCTGTTACCCACGTGGATTGAATGAAGAATCTTATGTGTGACTGAGATCATGGGAAAAACTACACAATTCACACCAGCAGTAACACGAACCTGACAACGAGGAGTGCAGAGAAGTTAATGTACCGCGGTTTTGTTTATTTACACATAGGCGTACACATACATGCATACATAGATAGATACATACACGCTTGCATGCATACATACATACATACATATATGCATGTATACATGTATATATACAGTCGTGCATGCATAGATACATACATACATATGTACATACATACATGCATACATACATATGCAAATGCATTCATGTATGCTTACATACATGGATGCGTACATACATACGTACATAGTATATATACACACATATATGCATACATACATACGTACATGCATACATACGTACATGCATACATACATTCATGCATGCATACACATACATATATACATACATACATACATACATACATACACGCATACAT
>NC_068988.1:12064958-12065768 GCF_001194135.2 Octopus bimaculoides | reverse complement strand
GTGACTTATCTGACTTCACCAATTATTCACTTTATATAGTGGACACTTTATAAGAACACACACACCTTACGCACATACATATTTATGTGTGTGTGCGTGTGCGTGCGCGCTCGCTCTCAAAGTTGATTTTTATGATTTCATCAATTATTCCAAGTTTTATCTACTGGGCATACGAGAGCACACACAAGCATATACACAAACATAGGCGCGCGCACAGTCACACACACACACACACACACACACACACACACACATACACACATGCACACGTAAACACACACACAAACATGTGAGCACGCTTACACATATCCGAAGGCACATGGCGTACTGGTTACGATGTCCGGCTCATGATCAAAAGATCGTAGGTTCGATTCTAGAACCAGGTGTTGCGTTGTGTCCTTGAGCAAAGCTCTCCATTTTACTCCTATAATCTCAGTTGAAAGCCGAAAATTTAATTTTTTATTCATTTATGCGCCCTTTTAAAGCTTAGCCAGGCTCATGGGCCCGGTTTCCAGGTTTCTATGGCGTATGTGTCCCCCCGCCCCCCAGCTGGACGGGACGCCAGTCCATCGCAGCGTTACTCAAGGAACAGGAGGAAAGAGTGAGAGAAAGTTAGGGTGAAAGAGTTCAACAGGGGTCGCCACCACCCCCTGCCGGAGCCTCGTGGAGCTTTAGGTATTTTCGCTCAATAAACACACACAATGGAATCGAAACTGCGATTCTCCGACCGCGAGTCCACTGCTCTAACCACTGGGCCATTGCGTGTCCACTGAAAAGTTAATGCCAACCTGATACACACACACACACACA
>NC_068988.1:12061227-12064578 GCF_001194135.2 Octopus bimaculoides | reverse complement strand
TATATATATATATGTATATATATATATAGCAGACTGATCCACGTTGAACTAATCAGGTGGAGGCACCCACCAACGACGCTGGGTGTTATCTTTACTGGGTTACAATGAATCTATGCATTTCCATCCATCACGATGCTACCGTGTTTTACATGATTGCGAGCATGTGTATGTGCGTGTATGTATGTATGTGTGTGTTTGTGTGTGTGGTTGTGTCTGTATGTTTGTTTGTGTGTGTGCGTGCGCGTGGGTCCGTGCGTGCGTGTGTATGTATGTGTACATATAAATATGTATGTATGTATGTATGTAGGTATGTATGTATGTACGTGTCTATATATATATATATATATATATATAATGTAGTATGATACATATATATATATATATATATATACACATATACACAGAGAGAGTGAGAGAGAAAGAGAGAGAGAGAGAGAGAGAGAGATAGAGAGAGAGATAGAGAGAGTGAGAGAGAGAGAGAGAGAGAGAGAGGGAGAGAGATTCTACATAAGGGACATGTTTTCAGCTTTTGTCAAAGAAATTCGCTCACAAGGTATTGGTCGGTCGGCGGCTATAGCAGAAGGCACTTGCCCGAGGTGCTACGCTGTAGGACTGAACCTGAAACCATGTGGTCGAGAAGCAAACTTCTTACCACTCAGATCTTGTCCTCTCCTAAATGATTTACAAAAAAAAAAAAATTGCTACAAAATGATAAACAAAAATTCTTTAAAATAAATAAATGAGAATTCTTTCTGGTGAAGTACATTTATTTCAATGTGGATGATGTGACATGTGACTAATTGCTGTCATTGTTTCCGCTACGGACCAGACAGAAAATAAATGAATAAAATTTATAAAATAAATGAAAATAAAGAGGAGAAAATAATGGAAATTTGATTTAAACAAAGAGGTATATGGAGCTAATTTTTGAAGTAGGGGGAAGGATAGTATTAATTATTTCCTATTAAAAATAACGAGATGTTTTATTAAAACTCTGAGAATTTTTGTCTAAGGAAATGAAGGAATAGAAAAAAAAAATACAAAAAAATAATAAAAACTTTGTTTTCGAAAGTTTGAAATAAAAGTACTAAAAATAAAAATAAAAGGAAAATTCAATGACATAAAAAAAATATGTGTAAAAAAGAAAAGAATGCGTTATAAAATGACTTGATCGTTAATTGAGTTTGAGTGCGCGCGCGCTTGTGTCTGAAGAGGATGGCAGAATTACTGAGTGCGGTTTGCCATAATGTTGTTCAGTTAAATATATATATATATATATACATATATATACATATATATATTTCGGTGCGAATGGTTTTGTTATACGGTGCCGTGTTTTACAATCCTGTAAATAGTAATAATGGTATTTATATAAGCCTAAAGCTTATGGCGATCACTGTGCAATGACTAAGGAAAATAGTCTAATAATGGGGCATATAAGCCCTCGACAGAAAAAAGTAGGCTTTCCTATCCGCGTGGGACACGAAACCGCATCCCTTTGTTAACGCGACTAAGAGTCGCGGATACGAAAGCCCACTTTTTTCTCTCGAGGGCTTCTATGCCCTATTATTAGACTATCTTGTTTGTCATTGCACGGTGATCGCTATAAGCTTTAAGCTTAAATAAATAAATATAAATAAATAAATAAATAAATATATAAGCTTAAATAAATACGCAAGCACACACACACACACACACATATAAACGCGGAGTAGATAAAACAAGGGACAACTGATGAAGGGATTGTTCTTTATGTTGCCTGTCTCGTTTCTCTATTTGTTTCTTTCGTTGTTCGAAAAAAAGTTCGTTTTCCATGTCTTTGTATTTTCATGTTCTCGTTTTTCATTGTGTTCACGTTTTTATGACGTCCTGTACCCATAAAGACACACATCACCCGGTCTGAGAATCGAACACACGATCTCTCGACCACCTGTCCGCCGCTCTAACCACTAGGCCACGTGCCTCTATTTTCAGTATGGTACTTAATAAATTGGTCTCTTGATTATTTCATTCGTAGTATTCAATTTTCGTGTGGAATTCCTATCTCCCCAATCGCTTCATTATATTACACACACACATATACCCCACCACACACACATACGTAAGCATGCCTACATATATGTATATATTAAGAACTACATTGCTCATTGTGATCCTCCTTTTCTAAAGCCGATTAAGTATGATTAAGTATGATATGTTTATATAACATATATATATGTTACATTTCTAGGAAACGCAGAGTAGATGGAACAGGGACAACTGACGAAGAGATATACTCTTTATGTTGCATGTCTCGTTTCTCTGTTTGCTTTTTTCGTTATTAAAAAAAAGTTCGTTTTCTGTTTTCGTTTTTATGTTTTCGTTTCTCATTGTGTTTAACGTTTTTTTTTTTGATGTCCTGTACCCATATACGCATGTATGCATACATATAGATGTAGGTATGTACATATATGTATGGATATATGCATATATCTATATATTATTTATATTGTTATATTACTATGTATATTACTATATCTGTTATTTCTAGCCCGAACGCTCTACTACGAAAGCTCCCCTTTTACAAAGGGTGTATGAAAAGTTTTGAGCCTTCAGAGCCTTTGAGCCTGAAGTCTTGTACCTTCATCAGAAGTCTTGTACCATATTTTTTTTTGAGGCTCAAGACTTTTCATACATCCCTCGTATTCACTCGTAGCTAGTTTAGCTGTCAGAGAAACAAGCGCCATTTTTTACTCTCTCTCTCTCCGCCACTTTAACACCATTATCACACTTGTATTTACCTTTATTTATTTATTTACTCCACTATTTACTCACTTATTTTATTATTTACTTATTTATCTATTTATCTATTCCGACTATAAAGACAACAGTCTGTAACTTAAACTTGAATAGGCCTCGTTTTCTTTATTTTGCCTCTTATTTGAAACAATTATTCTAGTTAAATGTCAAATGCAATTATTCTCATTCACTCTCATCTTCTACACCGTACATAGCTTCATATGTATCTTAACATACTGGAATACAATATAGCATGTCTGCTAAGTTACTTTTCACTATTGTTTTTTCGTTTTATCTCTCCGTTTGTTTGTTTTTGAAAAGCTTTTGTCAGCATTTCGACACTCCAGTCAGATATAAATCGTGAACTTTTACACGTAATGCATCAAAACTCTATAACCGGTATAATGCAACCGCACGTGCATACATGCATACATGCACACGCGCACATACGAACACACACACACAAACACACATATATATATGTAGAGACGGATAGATAGATATATGCATATATAGTAATATATATGTATATATATATATATAGATATGTGTGTGTAAATAAATACACACACA
>NC_068988.1:12058192-12059905 GCF_001194135.2 Octopus bimaculoides | reverse complement strand
ACACACACACACACACACACACACACAAAACATTTAGCTTGCTGGATGTAACCTTTTGTGAAACCTCTGCAACTGTTCATAATCAGCAGAAAACACGAAAATTCTTTTCTCCATGTCATTTCGGTCAAGATTTCGACGCAACGCGAAACTATTAAACATCTTTTAGTAAATTTTCTCCTCTTTCCTCCTCTAAGACTTTTGTCCAAAAGATTTGCTTGGTCGTAAAGATTTTCTATGGTAATCACTTAAATTACATTTTGACCAAAACATTAGCTAAAATTTATGCTCGTGGTAGCAGTGGTAAGCTATTTCTGTTTATGTTTATTGTATCGACACAAGCAAGAATCGAACGATGAGCTATTAAAGTTTGAAAGTCATAAAGAGTCGACTATGGGGGCCTTGTGTTAGGTATGATCGTTAACAACTTTATGAATAGATTATTTTTACACATGCAAGAAAACTTGGGGCTTTTAGGAGAACCAAAGTATAAAGATATTGCGCTTTTCTATTTCTTAAGAGAGAGTTAACGACTCAACGAAACGAAATCAGGTCACGACCTTACTTTTTAATGCGTCAACATATGACCTAGTTTCTGCTCGAAGATATTGGCTATCTTTTCTTTGTAAGTATATCAACGACATAAGTATAAATATGAAGCCAAGTCTAAGCTCAAAAGAAAGAATTCATGCAATTATTATTTTCGTTATAATGGACAGAGATGATAATAGGAAATTGTGAATTTTCATGTCTTTCTCAAAGACATTAACGGTGTTTAAGTATAATAAAATAACTTCGACCAGAATTGAGTTAGGTGAGACATTATCACTTTCTTTAAAACATTCGACATTGTTTAACATTTTATAGGCGTAGTTATGGCTGTTGTAGGTAAGAAATTCGCTTTACAATCACGCAGTTTCGGGGTCAGATCCACTGCGCGGTACCTTGGGCAAGTGTCTTTCTACTACAGCACCGCGCTGGCCGATGATTTGTGAGTGGATTTTGTAGAAGCCCATCGTATCGCTAACCACTACACAGATTTTTTTCTCTCCTTGTTTCTTTCTGTGTTCGTTTCTGTCGAAGAGCGTAAGCTCGAAACGTTAAAGACTTTTTCAATTTCCGAGCGTTATACTAATACATCTGTTTGTTGTCTACACCACCTGTCTTCGTCTGTTGTTTTTTTTGTGAATTCTCCCCATATATATATATGTATGTATGTATGTATGTATGTATTTATATAAGGGCATTACTATACAAGAATGCCTCACGCTATGAGGGACTCTAAGGTCAGACTATGAGGGACTCCTTAGAGTCCCTCATAGCGAGAGGCATTGTTGTATAGTAATGCCCTTATATAAATAAATATATTTTGGGAATAAATGATGGATTTTTTCCCTTATGAGGTTTTTTTCACGCTAGCTACTTGATAAATCTTTGTAAAAGAATTCATCCTATTATTGAATTTAAATATATGTATGTATGTATGTATGCATGTATGCATGTATGTATGTATGGATGGATGGATGGATGGGTGCATGTATGCATGGGTCAAAACATTTAAGACTCAAATTCGTTGGTACTCTGAGTTTCAATGCGTGATGCTAATCTTCCGCCATTGGAAATTTTTTCGTTTGTCCACTCACTAGCTTATACATACATACATACATATGAATATATGTCTCTCTCTCTCTCTCTCTCTCTCTCTCTCTCTCTCTC
>NC_068988.1:12057302-12058146 GCF_001194135.2 Octopus bimaculoides | reverse complement strand
ATATATATATATATATATATATATATATATAGCATAAATCAAAGTGGAAGACAGATTTTCGTAGGACAAATTTCTTTATCGTGGGAATACAAAATATACACACATATATGTATGTATGTATGTATTTATGTATGTATGTGTGTGTGTGTGTGTGAGTGTGTCTTTGTGTCGTTGTTTGTCTCGACACACTGGCTGACAATTGGTGCTGGTTTGTTTACATCTGCATAACTTAGCGATTCGGTAAAAGAGACCGAGAGGATCAGTGGCAAACTTGAAGAAAAAAAATACTGGGGCAGGGGTCGATCTGTTCAACCAAAACCCTTGAAGGTGGTGCTCCAGCATGACCGCAGTTTAATGACTGAAGCATGCAAAAGAAAATAAAAATAAAATATTTGATGGCAGCCATGGTATGCTAATATCGAAATGAATGATTTAGATCCATGGGTTATATCATTTAATGTCTAAATAGATTTTTATCAACTTTTTTTTTATCAAAAAATAAGATGAAAATTAAAAGAAAATCTCTATTCAAGGACAAAAATTGTAATTATAACAAATAATTAAAAATTAACATTTCAATGAACATCGATTAATCTGTTAAAATTGATTGCTTCATTACTAACTTTGAAATATGCTGTTGTTTCATTAATAATAATATCATCATCATCATCATAGTCATTATTATTATTATTATTATTATTATTATTATTATTATTATTATTATTATTATTATTATTATTATTATTATTATCACTATCATTTTTGTTCATCTAGTCTGGTGATCACACGTTCCACATTTAAACTCCCACACAAATACAATACATACAATATATATATATATATA
>NC_068988.1:12055692-12056845 GCF_001194135.2 Octopus bimaculoides | reverse complement strand
TATATATATATATATATATATTAAAAAAAAAAATCAATTCGAACAGAGAGAAATAAAAAACGATTTAAGCCTTCAAAACTTCGCAGTATTCCTACTAGTTTCAAATTTTGGTACAAGACCAGCAACGGGGTAAATCGATTACATCGACCCCAGTGCTTAACTGGTACTTATTTCATCGTCCCCAAAAGTATGAAAAAGTAAAGTCAACCTCGACAGTACTTGAACTCAGAACATAAAGACGGATGAAATGTCACGAAGCATTTTTCCCAGCGTGCTAACGATTCTGCCAGCTAATGATTCTGCCAGCTAATGATTCTGCCAGCTAATGATTCTGCCAGTAGTCATTAAACTGCGGTCATGCTGGAGCACCACCTTCAAGGGTTTTAGTTGAACAGATCGACCCCTTCCCCAGTATTTTTTTTTCTTCAAGTTTGCCACTGATCCTCTCGGTCTCTTTTAGCGAATCGCTAAGTTATGTAGATGTAAACAAACCAACACCAATTGTCAACCGGTGTGTCGGGACAATTCTGACAGCTAACGATTTTGCCAGCTGGTCGCCATTGAACAATATTGTTAGTATATAAAAGTGAATGTATGCATGCGTTTAATATTTTTAATTATTTAAATTCTTTTAGTAAGGAAGGACCTGCTTTATATGCAGAATTCGCTCTAAGATGGGATAGTTGCCGCCATAGTATAAGTCTATGTGTGTGTGTGTGTGTGTGTGTGGTAGAAATGGAACGAATTTCATGAGATCTAAATAAAGTATCGATGAAAATAACTCCCAGCTTGGAGGTATACGACGTCATGACACCTGGAAGGTTGTTTTAAAGTTCCGAAGTCACGGGGAGGAAGGATACATGGAATTCTTGGAAGAAACAATTTCAAACATCCAAGACATTTCTCAATAGTGACTTATGTATTTTTATAGCTTTACATAAATGAACGCGCGCGAGAGAGAGAGAGAGAGACTGAGAGAGAGAGAGACTGAGAGAGAGAGAGAGGGAGAGAAAGAGTCAGTGAGTGAAAGAGAGAGAGAGAGAGAGAGAGAGAGAGAGAGAGGGAGAGAGATGAGAAGAGGTGGAAGGAGAAGGATAAACATATTTGTTCATCAGATGATATTGATTCTAATTTCATAGAATATTATATATAT
>NC_068988.1:12054612-12055295 GCF_001194135.2 Octopus bimaculoides | reverse complement strand
ATATAACATTCTTGCTAAATATATGTGCAGCTGAATATTGCGCTGTATTTAAAATTGATGTAATGATTGCATTGTTCAATTAAATTGTGTCGCTTGAAACGGTCGTACTGTGCTACTATTTGAGATTCTGTTACTTATTTTGATTATATATATATATATATATATATATATATATAATTCTTACTAATGTATATAGGCATATATACGTGCATACATAGACACATACACTTAAAAGACAGCCAAAGGAAAAAAATAATTGTATTCTATCTACCTGTCTCTTTACCTTTATGTATGAATGTATATATGAGCGTATATATGTATGTACATGTTGATATATATATATATGTGTGTGTTGTTGCGGCACCCACTACAGATTGACAGCCGTGCTGGTTTGTTTATTTCAACGTCACACCTCTGTTCGGATAAGTCGACCGATAGGCTTTGAAGATAATATGCATTGTCGTCAATATGCTCGACTCATATCGTTCAAATCGAGTGCTCCATCATGGCCGCAGTCTAGTGACTCAAACAAGTAAAAGATATGAAATTATACACGCTGTTTTACGACATTGGTTTATATATTTTATACTTGCTGCCAGGGAGAGTACAGAATCGAAAATAAGAGCGAGAGAGAGAGAGAGAGAGAGAGAGAGAGAGAGAGAGAGAGAGAGAGAGAGAGAGAG
>NC_068988.1:12052078-12053074 GCF_001194135.2 Octopus bimaculoides | reverse complement strand
GAGAGAGAGAGAGAGAGAGAGAGAGAGAGAGAGAGAGAGGGTGAGAGAGAGAGAGTTAATTTTTTCGTAAAAGTATTAATTACCAAAAGATGAATAAACAATAAGTATTCTATAACATACATATGGATAGCTTCAAACACACACACACACACACACACACACAAACATACAAATACACGTAAATATATATTTGCATTTATAAATCTTTATATATAGATATATATTCATATATGCATAAATGTATTTATAAGAACACATACATACAAACACGCACGCACACACACACGCACACACACACATATGTTCAAGAAGACATTTGCACACTCCTAAGCATATTCACACACACGCGCACACACACACATACGCGTATGTATAGTTACGTATGCATATTGCTATTTCTATTCATAAGTATATACAACCATACATACAAGCGCATGCTAGCACTCACACACCTATCCACACACATACACACACTCACACACACAGAGACACACATCCATACACTCACATACATGCATAGAGGCATTCACCCCCCTAAACTGCAGCCCACCCATATATACAGGCGTAGACATAGATATATGTCTGAGAAGATGTATATGTGTATATGAGGGTGGCATATGTGTGTATAGGTTCTCCCCACCTCACCCCTCCTCTCTGTCTGTCTCTTCCTCTCTCTCTGTCTCTTCCTCTCTCTCTGTCTCTTCCTCTCTCTCTGTCTCTTCCTCTCTCAGTCTCTTCCTCTCTCTCTGTCTCTTCCTCTCTCTCTGTCTCTTCCTCTCTCAGTCTCTTCCTCTCTCTCAGTCTCTTCCTCTCTCTCTGTCTCTTCCTCTCTCTCTGTCTCTTCCTCTCTCTCTGTCTCTTCCTCTCTCTGTCTCTTCCTCTCTCTCTGTCTCTTCCTCTCTCTGTGTCTCTTCCTCTCTCTGTCTCTTCCTCTCTCTGTCTCTTCCTCTCTCTCTGTCTCTTCCTCTCTCTCTGTCTCTTCCTCTCTCTCTGTCG
>NC_068988.1:12051567-12052066 GCF_001194135.2 Octopus bimaculoides | reverse complement strand
CCTCTCTCTGTCTCTTCCTCTCTCTGTCTCTTCCTCTCTCTCTGTCTCTTCCTCTCTCTCTGTCTCTTCCTCTCTCTCTGTCGCTTCCTCTCTCTCTGTCTCTTCCTCTCTCTGTCTCTTCCTCTCTCAGTCTCTTCCTCTCTCTCAGTCTCTTCCTCTCTCTCTGTCTCTTCCCCTCTCTCTCTCTCTCTTCCGCTCTCTCTCTCTCTCTCACCCTCTCATTCTTCCATACACCTACACATATGGTCACTCATGAAACGGTGTCATTTTAAAACCGAATATTTCGTATAGAGCCGCCATTACTATTCCACATGTGTCTGTGCCCCAGAGACTAAAAAACTGCTAAATAATCTACTTTAAATTAACCAGCTTCAATTCAAACCACACATACGCACATATAAACACCACAAACATACATATGTTTCATCTTTCATTTATCATTTGTTTCAGTTATTGGATCATGGCCATACTGGGGCACCGCCTATATATATATATATAT
>NC_068988.1:12048615-12049120 GCF_001194135.2 Octopus bimaculoides | reverse complement strand
CACCACCACCACCACCACCACCATCAACACTATCACCATCACCATCACCATCACCACCACCACCACCACCACCACCGCCACCACCCCTATCCCCATCAGCAACAGAACATATTTTTATAGTATTGTTTGCCTGTCTCACCCCCTCCTGTGTATTCATACACCTATTTCAAAGTTTATACAGAATTTTACGCAAATAATGGAATTATATACATATAAAAGAATTGTAGGCAAGTAACAGAATTATATAGATATAAGAGAATTATGGGAAAATACCAGAGTTATAAACACGAGGAGAAATACCGAGATCCGAATGGTTTTTCTTCTATCGCTTCTATTTTCTGTTGTATATATAAATATATATATATATTTATGTATGAATGTATATGTGAGCGCGTGTATGTATGTATGTATGTACGTATGTATGTATGTATGTATGTATGTATGTATGTATACATACACTGTATGTATATATATATTTAATTTAATATTAAATTAAAGGATTTGT
>NC_068988.1:12048104-12048605 GCF_001194135.2 Octopus bimaculoides | reverse complement strand
ACACACACACACACACACACACACACACACACACACACACACACACACACACACACACACACATATATATATGTATATATACATATACATATATATATGCATATATGCTTATAAGCAATAGGGTGTTTCATTCGCGATCTAGCGATCGTGGTTTCAGTTCCTAGACCGGGTGCTGTGTTGTGCTCTTGAGCAAAACACTTCATCGCACGTTGCTCTGCGATCACTTCGATACTTGACTCATGCCACACTGTGCCTCTGTTCAGGCGACGTCGATTTGATGGAGAGAGAGAGTGAGCTAATGTGCGGCACGGACTTTTGATCACTATTCTTTTACTCTTTTACTCTTTTACTTGTTCCAGTCATTTGACTGTGGTCATGCTGGAGCACCGCCTTTAGTCGAGCAAATCGACCCCAGGACTTATTCTTTGTAAGCCTAGTACTGATTCTATCGGGTCTCCTTTGCCGAACCGCTAAGTTACGGGGACGTAAACACACCAGCAT
>NC_068988.1:12043196-12047211 GCF_001194135.2 Octopus bimaculoides | reverse complement strand
ATATATATATACACACATATGCATACATAGACATACACACACGTATATATATAGAGAGACGGATAGATAGATAAATAAATAGATAGATAGATAAATAGATAGATAGATAGATAGAGAGATTGATAGACCGATAGATAGATATATAAATAGATAGATGGATAGATAGATAGATATATATTCATATGTTTATGCTTGCATAATGCGTGCAAACTGAGACATATTCATATGTAATTTATAGGTATTTGAATATTTGCATATGTGTGTGCTTTCACCAGAACATATCTCGAAAATGATTTACCATCCAAATACATGACATGTACACAATCATATGCGCGCGCGCGCGCGTTTGTGTGTATGTATGTATGCATATCTGTGTATACATACACACATACATGTGCTTATATTTACCAAGTACATACTCTGCAGATTTCTCCTCCCTATTATACATCGTATAGCTTTAACCGATTAGAATAAAACAAAACATTTTAAGTCGAAATGTCTAACTACAACTAAAATAATATTCATTTCCAACTGCGGAAAGATAAAAGAAAAAGTCGACCTCGGTGGAATTAGAACTCAGAACGTAAAGACAGATGGAGTACCATTATTCATTTCACGCGGCGTGCTAACGTTTCTGCCAGTTCGCCGCACGACAATTAACATAATATTAACAATATCTATATGTTCTTGGTGGCAATTAGAGAAGATTTTGATTTTATGTAATATACCTCGATGGACTTATAGCTCAACGTGAAAAGAAAAAGTAAGTAAGTCGCAGGAGTGGCTGTATGGTAAGAAGCTTGCTTCCCAACCACCTGGTTCCGAGTTCAATCCCACTACATGGCAGCTTGGGAAAGTGTCTTCTACTATAACCTCAGGCTGACCAAAGCCTTGTGAGTGGATTTGGTAGATGAAAACTGAAAGAACCCCGCCGTATATATAAATATATATATATATATATATATATATATATATATATATATATATATATATATATATATATATGTATGTCTGTCTTTGTCTCCGTACCATCGCTTGACAACCGATGTTGGTGTGTTTCCGTCCCCGTAACTTAGCAGTTCCGATAGAGTAAGTACGAGGCTTACAAAGAATAAGTATCGGAGTCTATTTGTTCGACTAAAGGCGGTGCTCCAGCATGGCCGCAGTCAAAATGACTGAAATAAGCAAAAGAATACATCTCGCCCAGACGCCAGTGTCTCTAACTCTCGTAAGGCCGCTCACCCCGGACCGTATGGTGTATAAGTAACCGAGAAAACAACATTCCCCCATTTAATGGGGCTCCTGTACATCGCAGGG
Source organism: Octopus bimaculoides (assembly GCF_001194135.2). Lineage (NCBI taxonomy): Eukaryota > Metazoa > Mollusca > Cephalopoda > Octopoda > Octopodidae > Octopus > Octopus bimaculoides. The sequence goes on along the minus strand of NC_068988.1, from coordinate 12,045,894 downwards.
TCATTCATTTGCAGTTGTGTGGACTAGAGAATCGTCAAAACGTGTTTTGTTGAAAAACACAACGCATCGCCCGACCCTGAAATCGAAACCATGATCGCAAGATCATGAGTCCATCACCCTTAACCACTAAGCCACACACACCGTCTTCATCCGAATGCTGGCAATTAATTCTAAACCGTAATTAACTAAGCCGGTATTGATTTTTAAAAAAATTCTTTACAATGGCGTAGGAGTGGCTGTGTGGTAAGTAGCTTTCTTACCAACCACACGGTTCCGGGTTCATTCCCACTGCGTGGCACCTTGGGCAAGTGTCCTCTACTATAGCCTCGGGCCGACCAAAGCCTTCTGAGTGGATTTGGTAGACGGAAACTGAAAGAAGCCCGTCGTATATATATGTATATGTATATATGTATATGTGTGTGTATATGTTTGTGTGTCTGTGTTTGTCCCCCCCAGCATCACTTGACAACCGATGTGAAATACGGTTTAGCATTTCGTCCAGCGTTGCTATCGATTCTGCCAGCTCATTGAGAAAAAAAAAAAAAAAAAAAAAAAAGAAACAAAATGAATATTATCATAACGAATTTACATTATCTTATGGACGTTATCAAGTTCCATTATCTCTTTGAAATCATGAACCTCAATATTATGTTACGAAATAGAATAACCCTTCACTTCCGTTTTTAAGAATTTCTTTTGTTCATTGTATATATTTTTTTATCTTTAGAAAATAAATGTATAAACGAACGATAAATAAATAAATCTTTCACCTATCCATTTTAAACAATAGATATTCATTCTATGACTTTTTTTTTTACATGTTGACAGTTGTTGTTTTTATTTATTTATTTATTTATTTATTTATTTATTTGTTTATTCGTTGCATTCTGTGTTTCACAATCAGAATAACAACAGCAACTACAAAATTAAAAAGAAAGAAAACAAAAGCGAAATTGCCGGCATCTCTCTCTGATCTGTTTATCTATCTATCTATCTATCTATCTATCTATCTATCTATCTATCTATCTATCTATCTATCTATTCAGCTTATATATAGAAAGAATATATACACTCATATATACATACATATATACATGCATACATACGTATGTATGTACGTATGTATATAACAAAAGGAAAAGTCAACGACTCAATATTAAATAACTATGAAACATGAGACGTAGCAAAACATAACCGAAAAAAGTACGAAATCTTTGTTAAAAAGAATGACTTGCGTGACTCTAAATAGATTAGTCTCACTAGGGTTTCACATGAAAATGCCAAGAGGTTTTTTAGTTTTCAGTATCATGTCAAAATTTGGAAGACTTTTCTCTTTATATTCTGTTATATTCTGTTATTTATATCTTTTGTATTTCTTTTTACTCTTCAAGGCTTCCATAATATAACTTCGGCTGCTCAGTTACGTAAACATCATCCAACGTTTAAAATATTAGACTGCAGTCATGCTGGAGCAGCGCCTGGAAGGGTTTTTGTCGACGGAATCATTTCTAGGAGTTATTATTATTATTTAAAGCTTGGTACCTAATCTCGCAGGTGTCTTTTGTGGAACCACTAAATTGCGGGGACGTAAACACACCAACAGCTGTTGTCAAGCGATGGTGGAGGACAACTACACGCATAAACACAGACACAAAATCACACACACACAGATGCACACGCTCATGCGCACACACAGATACACACATTCACGCACACACTCACACACACACACACACGTACCCATGCACACACATTCACACACACACATGCACACACACGCACACTTACACAGTGACACACACTCACATACACACACACACACTGACGCACACACTGAGGCACACACTGAGGCACACACTGATGCACTCACACACATGCATACACACACTGACACATACTCACACACACACACTCACACACACTCACACACACACACTTACACACACACTCACACACAAACACTCACACACACACACTCACACACACACTCACACATATACACACACTGACACACACGCACACACACAGATTGAGCGAAAGTGCGCAGAATCATGTGTTACTTTGCGCACATCTCGAACAGACCCGTTTGGCAGAACTTTCGAACTTGTAGGGTTTATTCCCGACCTTTGAAGCCCCTGGTAGACTGTCAGGCCAAAGATTTTTCGAAGTAAACCACAGTAATTTCCAACCCGAATGTCCTCACCCCATTGCATAACTGGTACTTATTTTATCGACTCCAGCAATTAGTTCGTTCTCGTTGATGCCTAGAGTTTTTTCGACAACGTCATTGCTTTTTGCCCACAACTAGATCTCTATGTTATGCTAATATAGAACTTCCACGAGGGACTTTACCTGATGAGTAGAGGACGGCGAGTGTCTGACACATAAACGGGTGCCAGGCTCACAAACAGGGATTCATCTTGATCAAGGGCTGCAGATCAGTCAAGATCAACAACAACAACAACAACAACAACAACAACAACAACAACAACATCAACAACAGAAACTATAGCAAAGCCCCCAGTTAAGCGGCTTCTGCGTAGTTGTTCGGTTTGGTAGAAATAGCAGCCACAAAATTAATCCCTGCCATCTCTGGAAAGGTTACGTTGGATAACGTGATCCAGTATTCTCTGCATATTGGAAGAAGGCGGTACGGTCACGGTTGCTTCCCATCCACATGATTCCGGGTTCAGTCCCA
>NC_068988.1:12040326-12042968 GCF_001194135.2 Octopus bimaculoides | reverse complement strand
TGTGTGTGTGTGTGTGTGTTTCTGTCTGTCCCCCGACCATCGCTTGACAACCAGCGTTGATGTGTTTACGTCCCGGTATCCTAGCGGTTCGGCAAAAGAGACCGATAGAATAAGAACTAGGCTTACAAAGAAGAAGTCCTGGGTGTCGATTTCTTCGACTAAAAGGCAGTGCAACAGCATGGCCGCAGTCAAAAGACTCAAACAAGTAAAAGAAGAAAAGAATAAAAGAATATAAGAATATAAGAATATCTCTCTCTCTATATATAGAATTGTGGTATGTATGAATGAATGAATGCATGATTCACCGTTGTACACGGCATTTGAAAAAAAACTACTGACAGATGTATCATAGGTTTTTATAGTTTTTTTGTTATTCCACCGCTGCGGATTCCACTATAATGAGTATTGTATCCTCCGTGGGGAGTACCATTCTCTGTGATTGGTTTCCGTTTAACATGCGGATCTCAGAATTATGGCAGACGGCTGGGTTAAATCGACTCCCTATAGTTCGCCTCAATCGAACGTCAAACACGACACTGTAGCAGCAGCGGCAGTAGCAGTAGTAGTAACCTTATCCCCTTTATAAATTGATAGGGTTTGAGGCAGCGGTTGCCATGTTAACAGAGAGGTGGTTATTTGTGCATTGTGTAGTGGTGGTGGTGGTGGTGATGGTTGGTGGTTGGTAGTGCTGTAATGGCGGCCTTTGGGTTTCAGTCAGTAGTAGCAGTAGCAGTGATGTAGCGACAGTGGCGACATCGACGGTAAATAGCGGCGATGATACTGACAGCAGGAATTAGAAAAAACAACAATAAACAAACAAATGAATGCATATAGTAGTAGTAGTAGTAGTAGTAGTAGTAGTAGTAGTGGTAATGGTGGTGGTGGTGGTGGTTGTAGTAGTAGTAGTAGTGGTAATGGTGGTGGTGGTGGTGGTGGTTGTAGTAGTAGTAGTAGTAGTAGTAGTAGTAGTAGTAGTAGTAGTAGGGAAATGCTGTATTAATAGTAATAGCAGTAGTGGAAATGTCACATTGAGAGTGATAGTGTTGTAGTAGTAGTAGTAGTAGTAGTAGTAGTAGCAGCAGCAGCTGGAGAAGAGAGAGCGAGAGAGGGAGGGAGAGATAGAGAAATAGAGAGAGAGGAGGAAGAGGAGGAGGAAGGAATGCCGTAGATGTATCAAGAACATGGAATTCCATTGGAAGTACATCGCTGCTCAACCGTAAAAATCATTAGAAAGGTTTTTACCAGCATCATCATTTACGTCATCATCATCATTATCATCCTCATCAGCATCAACCCTGTCTCCTTCTCCTCCTCATTACCACCAACATTACAATCCTCCCTCCCTCTCTCTCTCTCTCTCTCTCTCTCTGCTTGCTTCTATCACATATATTGGTCCTCAAATTTCTTATTTAGTTGAAGAATCCTAAAGAATCTCCGCCGTGCCACTAAGAATGGCACTTCTGTAATTTCTATTGAAACATTCTCAAGGCTTTTATTTTCTAAAATGTATCCTTGCTATGATCTGATATTTTTCTTTCCTTTTCCCCCTTTTTTTAATCTTTTTGGTGGAAGATATGATGCCTTTTTTCCGATGAAGAATTTTTTAAGGTTTTATTCCTTCTAAGATTTTCCAATCGATGGACATTTTACAAGTGTTTTTATGGCGAGGGAATACCACTTCGATTTCATTACACACACACACACACACACACATGTATGCATGTATGTATGTATACATATATATAGATATATGTATATATATATATATATATAGGCGCAGGAGTGGCTGTGTGGTAAGTAGCTTGCTTACCAACCACATGGTTCCGGGTTCATTCCCACTGCGTGCCATCTTGGGCAATGCCTTCTACTATAGCCTCGGGCCGACCAAAGCCTTGTGTGTGGATTTGGTAGACGGAAACTGTAAGAAGCCCGTCGTATATATGTATATATATTTATATGTGTGTGTCTCGTGTTTGTCCCCCCACCATCGCTTGACAACCGATAGTGGTGTGTTTACGTCCCCGTAACTTAGCGGTTCGACAAAAGTGACCGATAGAATAAGTACTAGGGTTACAAAGAATAAGTCCTGGGGTCAATTCGCTCGACTAAAGGCCTACGCAACTTAATGTATTAATTAATATATGTATATATCCGCACTCTATTGTGCTAAACAAATAAAGTATGCAGTACTATATAGCCAAAAACAACGAAATAATAGAATAAAATAAAGAGACTAGTCTACAAAAGCCTTGTGCCTGGATTTGGTAGACGGAAACTGATAGAAGCCCCTCCCCGTCGTATGTGTGTATGTGTGTGTGTGTGTAAGTGTATGTGCGTGTATGTGTATATATAAATATATATATATATATATATATATATATAGAGAGAGAGAGTTATTAATATTTCTAAGTCTCTCTAAAGGAGACTACGGCAGCGGTACTGGAAATTAATAGTTATCACCAAGCCAACATGGCAGTCCCAAAATTAGGACGAAAGCTGCCGTGAATTAGCACCAAGAAGCCATCGCCTCTAGCTAGCTATGTGACACACGAAACCTGTGTCCTTTATAACCTTCGAACAGGGGAGGTCAGCAGCTTCCCCCTGCTGATTTGGCATCTGCAGACTAGTTTCAGGGTGTTGCC
>NC_068988.1:12034505-12038507 GCF_001194135.2 Octopus bimaculoides | reverse complement strand
ATATATGTAGGCAATCCAAAGAAGAACAAGCAAGAATAAATAACAACGCGAGGACGTGGTAAAAGTAGTGTGTTATTGGACGCTCAGGAAGGGAAAGAAAAGAAGGAGGACTTCACGTTTCGAGCGAGCTCTTCTTCAGAGATATAGAAAAAGTCCAAAGAAGGGAAGACGGAGAAAGAAAATCGCCAACGATTCACACGCGGTCACATAGGATAATGACATTAATGAATTCATATACTTTCCGCTAGAGGGCGATGTGTGAGGGTAACGATTCAAGGACACATAAAATGTGGGTATTACGTAGGATCGGATGACTTAAACACAGACACATACACACAAGAGAAAAGCAACACTCTCAAATATAACCACATGGTTCCGGGTTCAGTCCTACTGCATGGCCCCTTGGGTAACAATCTCAAATATAGCCACATGGTTCCGGGTTCAGTCCCACTGCATGGCCCCTTGGGTAACACTCTCAAATATAACCACATGGTTCCGGGTTCAGTCCTACTGCATGGCACCTTGGGCAAGTGTCTTCTACTATAGCCTCGGGCCGACCAAAGCCTTGTGAGTGGGTTTAGTAGATAGAAACTGAAAGAAGCCTGACGTATATGTATATGTGATTGTGCGTGATTGTGTGTGTGTGTGTGTGTGTGTGTGTGTGTGTGTGTGTGTGTGTGTGTGTGTGTGTGTGTGTGTGTGTGTGTGTGTGTGTGTTTGGCTTCAATCACCGCTTGGTAACTGGTGTTTGTTTGTTTGTTTATGTCTCTGTTACTTAGTGGTTCGGCAAAGCAGACCGATAGGATAAGTACCAGGCTTAAAAGATACCCAATTAGTACTTTGGTTGATCCATTCGACCCAAATTTCATCAAGGCGGTGCCCCAGCCTGGCCGCAGTATATTGAATGAACCAAGTGAAAGAAATGATAGACGATTTTGGCTTCAAATTTTAGCACAATGTGAACAATTTCGGGGGAGGAGTCTATGTTGATTACATCAACTCCAGTATTCAGCTGGTACTTATTTTATCGTTTCCCGAAAGCATCAAAGGCAAAGTCAACCGCGATGGAATTTCAACCGAAAACGTGAAGACGGACGAAATGCCGCTAAGTACTTTTGTCCGGTACGGTAATGATTCTTCCAAAACGGAAATGGAATTTAAGTCTCCACGGTATACGGTATTAAAAATAACGAAAATTATAATTAACAATTAAATAAATTATGCAGATACTAGCTCTAACTAAACAAAAATTATATCCTCTTCTCCGAAAAGAAAATATGGTTTCCCATGTTCTTTTGACCTTATCTTTTTCGTTAATTATAGAAACACTGCTAATGACATGTTTTGTTAAGTTATTCCAGTCAGTGGCCAAAACCTAGATAATGGGGTGGACCAAATTCCTTTACTGATATGGTAAGTTACTTTATAGGTCTTATATTTGGCGATCCGTGAAATGGAAATTCTTGCTGTTCATAAAACTAATTGTTTCAGCAGTAAATTATTCATACAAAATAATCAAAAGATAAACTAAAGGAAAGATAAGGCTTGTTCATTATAATTTAAGTAAGAGTCAAAATGACAAACGCTTTAGAGCATCTGATCGTTACATTCTAAGTTCAAATCCGACCGAAGTCAACGCGCTAAAGAGTCGGCCGATCCGCCGACTTTTTTGTGCGTCTGATGAAATGTTCCTAATATTAAGAACTCAAATCTGGCCGAGGTCACCTTTAGGTTTTGTCTTTCTAGGATCGATAAATAAGGTATGTCGGCGATGTATTAGTTGAATGGTTACTACGTCGGATAAAATGCATAACGGCATTTCTTGCGGCTCTTTACGACCTGAGTTTAAATCTCTCCGATGTCGACTTTTCCTTTTGTCACTTCGTGGTCGATAAAATAAAGTACCAGTCGAGAACCATAGTTAATGTAACTGACTTGTGTCTCCAGTTTCGAAATTGCTACTTTCGAAGCCTGAACGGACAGGGGTCGCGTTCAGGGAGATTGTTGAGACTTCCGTCACTCATACGCCATGGAAATAATATAAAACTTCGTTTTGTGTCCAAAGGTACGAAGCAGAAAAAGAAAACTTTGAAGTTGAAGAGAAGTTAGAGCGCCAATGTCTTGTGCTATTTATACTAGTTCATTCTGTTCAGAGTTCAAATCTCACCGCAACCTACTCATGACAACAACAACAACAACAACAACAATAATAATAATAATAATAATAATAATAATAATAATAATAATAATAATAACAACATGATGATGATTATGATCATCATCATGACGACGATGGAGGCGGTTGGGGTGACAGCTGCGGCGGCTGTGCTGCTGGTGGTTATAATTGTCGTGGTGGTCATGATGACGATGATGATGATGATGATGATGCTGATGATGCTGATAAAGATGACGACGAAAACGATGAGGTGGACGACGATGCCGATGATGATGATATTTTTCAGTGATAAAATATAAACAATAATAATAATAATAATAATAATAATAATAATAATAATAATAATAGAATCCGTTGCCTGGTCCAAAATCAACACTCGCTCTTTGGGCAGCATTAGCAGACCCCACGTTGTTGCAAGGGTTCGGCCCAGGCCTCCGATTTCAGGATACTCTCTTCCCTCTCTTCATTCATATTTGGGATACATTGTGGGGAGAAATTAGAGTCACAAGACAGGGCACCTCATTTATCGTCGTGGCACTCCGTCGCTTACGACGACGAGGGTTCCAGTTGATCCGATCAACGGAACAGCCTGCTCTTGAAATTAACGTGCAAGTGGCTGAGCACTCCACAGACACGTGTACCCTTAACGTAGTTCTTGGGGAGATTCAGCACGACACAGAGTGTGACAAGGTTGGCCCTTTGAAATACAAGTACAACAGAAAAAGGAAGTAAGAGTGAGAGAAAGTTGTGGTGAAAGAGTACAGCAGGGTTCGCCACCACCCCTTGCTGGAGACTCATGGAGCTTTAGGTGATTTCGCTCAATAAACACTCACAACGCCCGGCCTGGGAATCGAAACCGCGATCCCACGACCGCGAGTCCGCTGCACTAACCACTGGGCCATTGCGCCTCCATACCTCATTTATATATACATATATGTGAGTGTGTGTTTGTCCCCCACCATCGCTTAACAACCGAAGGTGGTGTGTTTACGAACCTAGCAGTTCGGCCTAAGAGACCGATAGAATAAATCCAGGGATCGACTTGTTCGACTAAATGCGCTGCTCCAGCACGGCCGCAGTCAAAAATGGCTGAAACAAGTAATATATATATATTTGGCTTCTCTCTCTTTCTTTCTCTCTCTCTCTCTCTCTCTTTCTCTCTCTCTCTCTCTCTCTCTCTCTCTATATATATATATATATATATATATATATATAGACGCAGACACAGAAATTCCAATGAAGTATCCTTGGATCTAGGTTAGAAACCGGATCTTTCTCTATTGGTAAGAAATCTTGAAATTAAACTGAATAATGGTATACATACAAACATACATTCATATATATACGCGCACGCGCACAAACACACAAACACACACACACATAATTATATTTCTGCGTGTGTATGTGTATAACTGACAATTTTCGCCGCATTTCCCGTCTACAACACCTATTAAATCTCACGTACAGATTTTCAGCCGACCGTTCTTACAAACATTTAAAGAATATCGCTTCCGAATCTTTAGCGTTACTACCAAACAGTCTGATGCTCAAATAAAATTCTTTGATACTTTATGATTTCCAAGTCAAATTCTTTGTATTTATTCTCCCTGTGTCTGTTAATCCAGCTGCAAAAATAGATAACAAACCCATTTCATAATTGGAGGGAGAACGTAATTAGGGAAGAAGTATCCAGCAGTTGTAAAAATAGTCTTAACCCCCGCCAAAAACCCAACATTCATATGTAAGCATCAATACAAACAGGTAGCCTCGAGATATTAATATAACAGAATAGACCTTTGCTTATATATATATATATATATATATAT
>NC_068988.1:12032286-12034350 GCF_001194135.2 Octopus bimaculoides | reverse complement strand
ATATATAGTGATGTGTGTGTATATGTATGTATATACGTATGTATGTCTCTTTCTTTCTCTCTTTATATAAATATATATACATACATATGTGAATGAATGCATATATATATATATATATATATATATATATATATATACATACACGCAATTACGCATATATATGTATATATTTACATATACATATATATATATCTGGATATATATGTTTATACGTACATAAAAATGTGTGTCTGTATATGTGTGTATATATATATATATATATCTATATATTTATATATTCATATATATCTAGCTAATATGTATATATGTTTATATATTTATATATACGTATATATGCATATATATCCTTATATATGTATATATGCACACGCACATATACACATACGTGTGTGTATATATGTACGTGTGTGTGCATGACTTTTAACGCCCCCTAGTAAGTAGGCAATGAAAACAACAGACTGCCAAGAAAGAGCTAGACGTGCACCAAACTTATAATTATATTGGTATTAATAGAATATATATAAATATTGGAAATACAGAAAATCGAAAATATATGAGGAACCGGGTACAATAAAGAATGCTCTATGTGGTCGCGTGGTCTTCTAGAAATAGAAGCCAAAGTATGTTGGGATTATTTTGACGATATCAATGAAGGATGCCGCAGTGTTTCTTACACTGAAAAGTACCTACTCCCGCAAAAACATTATTACTGAAAATTCTGTTGTCCTTTTCCTTTAATCTGTGTATTTACCCTTAAACGGCTGACATCAACAACTGATGTTTCAAACATTTTACATGGGTATGGCCAAGACACTTTATTTCACGTTGCTCCAGTTCACTCAGCTGTAGAAATGAGTTGTGACGTCACCAGTGCCAAGCTGTATCGGCCTTTGCTTTTCCCTTTCCCTTGGATAACATCGGTAGCATGGGTGACTGCTTGTCTACTATAAACAACCTTGCTCGGAATTGTGTCTCGGAGGGTAACTTTCTAGGTGCAATTCCATGGTTTTTCATGACTGAAGGGAATCTTTACCCTTATACCTTTATGGCCAAAATAAAAGAAATGTGAATATTTCACAGGACTTTTCGATAATTAGATTGTAAATTTTATAGTGCGAGAGATTAACAAGTTATTAATTACTGGGAAGGGCATAATATTTCGTTTTGCAATCATAATTTACTACTAAGTGTATGAAAAGCTTACAAGTTGATATTGTGTCTTACTTTTGTATTAGCAGTGCGATATTCTAAACTTTTAAGTTTATCTTTATAGAATTTCTATAGAATTCAGAGCCAACACTGCAAGTTATGACGTTTCGTGTACGAATACATCTATGTTACCAATGCAGTCGAAGAGAGAAAAATAAAACATTTGGAGGGGAGGAGGCCAGTCGATTAGATCTACCCCAGTGTTCAATTGGTTCTTATTTTATCGACCCCAGAGGGGTGAAAGGCAAAGCCAACTTCGGTGGTGTATGAACTCTGAACATAAATGCCGCTAAGCATTTCACCCGACGTGCGCAAGATTCTGCCAGCTCGGCGCCATATTATTACTAATAATAATGATTTCTTCTCTATGATGAAAACCATCAATTTTCTGTGGATGTTTCTCGACTTCACCATTCTTAGTACTTCATTGATTCTGTATTTCATCGTCCCAGAAAGAATCAAAGTTAAAGTCGACCTCAGCTGTATAACAAAAACGACTACGAGGTTTTCATGATGATTTACACGACTGTTGTGGAGGCGCAATGGCCCAGTGGTTAGGGCAGCGGACTCGCGGTCATAGATTGCGGTTTCGATTCCCAGACCGGGCGTTGTGAGTGTTTATTGAGCGAAAACACCAAAAGCTCCACGAGGCTCCGGCAGGGGATGGTGGCGAACCCTACTGTACTCTTTCACCACAACTTTCTCTCACTCTTACTTCCTGTTTCTGTTGTGCCTGTAATTCAAAGGGTCAGCCTTGTCACACTGTGTCACGCTGAATATCCCCGAGAACTACGTTAAGGGTACACGTGTCTGTGGAGTGCTCAGCCACTTACACGTTAATTTCACGAGCAGGCT
>NC_068988.1:12030122-12032143 GCF_001194135.2 Octopus bimaculoides | reverse complement strand
TATAGAAGACATATACAAAAGCAACTCGAGTTATGGGGCGGGAAAGAGTTAAAAGATGATGATAAGAAGCCACATCTGTCGCTGTTTTTCAAATTAAGATGGTGGGCCTGAAATTAAGATACGACAGGTTCTTAAGAAAAGGCAGTGCACTTTTTCAACGAAAACAAATTAGCATTCACACACCAGCAACTGTACCGCCGGAAAAAAATGTTTTGCGGCATTTCTTCTGTCTTAACTTTCTGAGTGAAAATGTAAGCATCAATACAAATGGGGTCGACTTTGCTTTTCATCCAATCAGGGTCGATAAAATAAGTACCAGTTGAACGCTGGGGTCGATGTAATCGACTTACTCCTTCTCCCAAATTGCTAGCCTTGTGCCAAAATTTGAAATTATTATTCGTATTATAAAGGCGGCGAGCAGGCAGAATCGTTGGCACGCCGGACAAGGTGCTTAGAGGTATTTCGTCCGTCCTTACGCTTACGTACTGAGTTCAAATTCAGCCCGAGGTCGAATTTGCCTTTTATCCTTCCGGAATCGATAAAATAAGTACCAGTTGAACATTGGGGTTGATCTTTTCAACTTACCCTCTTTCCCGAAATTGCTGGCCTAGTACCAAAATTTGAAACCATTATTATTATTTAACAGTCTTGTGTTTACAAGAAATGCTTTGGGTATACACAGACATTACAAATACACACACACACACACACACGCACACACAGATGTGGAAGAGACATACGAAATAAAAATACGTGTTTGTGTTTTTGTCTGCCTGCCTGCCTGCCTGCCTGCCTGCCTGCCTGCCTGCCTGTCTGTCTCTGTCTATCATTCTGTGTGTCTTTCCCTGTGTCTCTCACTCTTTACCTACCTGTCCCGCTCGATCTCTTCCTCTCTCCCTCTCTGTCTATCTGTCTGTCTCTCTCCGTTTCGTTCCGTTTCTCTCTCTCTGTCTGTCTCTGTCTCTCTGTCTCTCTCTGTCTCTCTGTCTCTGTCTCTCTCTCTCTCTCTATATATATATTTCTCTCCGTCTCTGGCAAGTCTGCCATGCCTCGTATATTAGCGACACTAGATCGAATACGCCTCACCATTTCTGTGACGACCCTCGCAGCGTTCTCCAGCGCATTTCGGGGCCAACCCGTATCCCACCATTTTAACGCACCCGGGAACTCCATTAACCCAGTTTCTAGGACATAGACACACCCACGCGATGCCCCCACCCCCACACACAAACGCTAAACCCCATAAAAAACAGAGCATTATTTTCTCCCTCGCCACAGCTTCACCCATGTGCTTAAATAAACCTTTCTCATGCCCCACCCCTCAACCTAATCTCACACCTGTATTCATGTATAGGGATGTACGCGCTGTGGCGTTTTGATGTTGCCCTGATAGTTTTGCACACACATAGATCCCTCTTCTGATGTAGTTTGGAGGAGAAAGACATAGATGTGGGATGTTTGTATAAGGATGTAGGTATATTTTCCTGTATTAATCTGTGTATGTGAATGTATGTGAATGAATGCATGCATGTATGTATGTACATATGTATGTATGTATGTATGTATGTATGTATAAACATATACACACACACATACACACATATATGTATATATGTATATATATATACATATAGACACACACACGAATACATAGGTCAGTTCCTCCTCAACTTTATTCGATTATCAAAGAATATGTATAAGAATATGTATATGTATTTTTCCATATGTGTATTTTCATACACTGTTTTAAACATTTTCACCTTAATATCAGAGAATGTGTGATAATTAGTATGTAACAATACAAAGTTCATACAAAGCTTTATACTTTAAATATATTTTATCATCAAAGAATGTATATATGCATTTTAATACTCAAACTGTTTTTTAACATTTTTTTATTATTCTCAAAGACTTTTGATAATCTTTTTCTAAAAAAGTGAAACCGGTTAAGTAAATAAATATTTTAAAAAATAAGTCCATTTTCAAACCTTCTTTCATATATATTTCCACTCGTACGGTAT
>NC_068988.1:12025834-12027001 GCF_001194135.2 Octopus bimaculoides | reverse complement strand
AATGGGTTAATTAGGTTAACTTTTATTTGTGAAATACAGTTGTTTTGAATTTGTAGTGGTGGTGGAGGTTGTTAAGAATGTGGCCCGGGTGCCAAGGGGTCAAGAAACGGCAAAAATTTGGGAACCACAGATGCACACAAAAGGCAAGGTCGCTTAACTCATTTAATAGGAGCTACATGTATTATCTACCATTTATTAGTTTCAAACTTTGTCACAAGACAAGAAATTTCGGCGGAGTGGGGGCGGGGGAGTGGACTAAGTCGATTGCATCAACCCCCGTACTCAGCCGGTACATTTTTTTATCGACCCCTGAATGATGAAATGCAGAGTCAAATTAAGTGGAATTTGAACTCGGTTCATAAAGACGGACGAAAGGCCGTTAAGCATTTTGTCCGGCATCCTAACAGTTTCGCCAGCTCGCCACTTTATGTTGGTTACATTTATTGTTATTATCTCTTTCCCTTTCTCTCTATCCACACACACACACACACACACACACACACACATGCACACTCATAGAGTGTGTTACAAAGCAAGAGGAAGAACAGGGGGTGGGGATGACGAATTATATATTAAGGTCCCAGATGTGGTGCGTGAAAGAATTGAAAGCTATTAATTATCATAGTTGGACGTCTCATTATTTCCCCCTCTCACAAATACCCCCACACAGATACAGACCCCTATACAGGGGACGCCCCACAATATCACACGCTGGGATTCCAGATGAAGTAATGTAACGCATTAGTAATAGTAGTAGTAGTAGTTGATGTAGTAATAATTTCTTAATAATAGTAAAAATTATATAATTTATTTGCCACAGGGGCATCAAGCGAGGTGTGCAATAATAATAATAATAATAATAATAATAATAATAATAATAATAATTAGTAATTGGCTGTGTGGTAAGTAGCTTGCTTACGAACCACATGGTTCCGGGTTCAGTCCCACTGCGTGGCACCTTGCGCAAGTGTCTTCTACTATAACCTGGGGCCGACCAAAGCCTTGTGAGTGGATTTGGTAGACGGAAACTGAAAGAAGCCCGTCGTATATATATGTATATATATATGTATGTATGTGTGTGTATATGTTTGTGTGTCTGTGTTTGTTCCCTCCCCCCAACATCGCTCGACAACCGATGCTGGTGTGTTTACGTCCCCGTAACTTAGC
>NC_068988.1:12022581-12025505 GCF_001194135.2 Octopus bimaculoides | reverse complement strand
AAAAAAAAAAAAAAAAAATAATAATAATGATCGTTCCTGCTAAAGGCACAACGCCTGAAAATGTTGGGGAGTGGACTTAGTCGATTACATCGACCCCAGGGTTTCACTGGTATTTATTTCATTGAACCCGAAAGGATGAAAAGCAAAGTCGACCTCGGCGGAATTTGAACTCCGAACGTAAAGACGACGAAATGCCGCTCACGATTCTACCAGCTCGCAAATGCCTTAGCAGTACCAATAACAACAATGCCAGCAACAACAGTAGCTACAACAACAACAACAACGACAACAACAACAACAACACCAACAAAACAGCAAACGCATGGCTTGTAGAACTTCTAATGTGTGTGTGTGTGTGTGTGTGTGTGTGTGTGTGCACGTGCATCTTTTGAGGAAAGGTAGTGGGACGTAAATTTAATTAAGTTATCTCCCTAGGGATCACTCTAGAAGTCGATTTTCTGGATAAGTTAATAGCTAATCAATAATTCCCTTCAAAATTGACACCAAAATGAAAATAAATAACTAACTAAATAAATAATGATAAAAATAAAATACAAAAATAAATAAATAATGATAAAAATAAAATACAAAAATAAATAAATAATGATAAAAATAAAATACAAAAATAAATAAATAATGATAAAAATAAAATACAAAAATAAATAAATAATGATAAAAATAAAATACAAAAATAAATAAATAATGATAAAAATAAAATACAAAAATAAATAAATAAAATGAGGGCAAAAAATATCGGTATATGGGGCAGCGTAGTTATATTTTGATGTATTTTCCAAATTCCTTCCAACACCATGGTGGTTATTGTATTCTATTTCTTCGGCATTTTCGTTTATTATTATTATTATTATTATTATTATTATTATCATCATTATTATTATTTATCATTATCATGATTATTATTAAGGGGGCGAGCTGGCAGAATCGTTAACCGCGCCGGGAAAATTGCTTAGAGGCATTTAATTTCGACTTTAAGTCCTGAGTTTAAAATGCCGCCGGAGTCGGCATTGCGTTCATCATTTTGAGGTCGATAGAATAAGTACCAGTTGAACACTGGGGTCGATGTGAACGACTAACCACCTACCCCGAAATTGATGACTTTGTGAAAAAATTGCGTCTGCCGGTATTTCGTTCTGAGTTCAAATTCCGCCGTGGTCGACTTTGCTTTTCATCCTTTCGGGGTCGATTAATTAAGTACCAGTTACACACTGGAATCGATGTAATCGACTTAATCCCTTTGCCAGTCCTTGTTTGTCCCCTCTATGTTTAGCCCCCTGTAGGCAATAAAGAAATAAATTATTATTATCATTATTAAAAGGTGGCGGGCTGGCAGAATTGTTAGCATGCCGGACGAAATGCATATCAGTATTTCGCCTTCCACTGCGTTCTGAGTTCAAATTCCCTCGTAGTCGACTTTGCATTTCCTCCTTTCGGGGTCGATAAAATAAGCATCAGCTGAACACTGGGGTCGATCTAATCGAATAATAACCAAAGTCCATTCAAATCTTTCTTCAATACGATAAACCTATTCACTCATATTACCATTCCTGCCCCAGTTCTCCAGTATGATTTCATGTTCGCCGTTGGCAAATGGTTGGGAATTTTCTTTGGAAATGGTAAAACCGACGATGATAAATACATAATAGAAAAACACATACACGCTCGCCCACACACACACACACACACACACGTACACGCGCGCACACCCACACACACACATACGCAAACACGACACGCACGCGCGCACGTACAGTCACCGCTTCCATGTTTTATACATACGAATGAAAGCATCCTCCGTTTGATAGAAGTTCGACCTCAAAACAATGGTTTCTGACTCAGGCGCCAGACCAGAAATTTTGAAGGGAAGGGACTTAGTCGGTGCCATCGACCTCATTAACATGATTGGTACTTTGTTTTATCGATCCTGGAAGGATGAAAGACAAAGTGGATCTCTGTGGGATTCGAAACCGGGACGACAAGAGTCCGGAATATATTCTACAAATATATTCTGACGTTCTAATGCTTCACACTTCGACCTGCTAACAATAACAACCAAATCATCCCCCAAATCATACCGAAACGTCTCAAAATTTAATGAGAAGTACATTTTCGTTAGCATAGTTCTAGACACAGTATGTGCGTGTGTGTGTGTGTAGATGTCTCCACCTGTCTCTATCAATGTGCGTACGTTTCTGTCTGTCTGTCTGTCTCTCTGTCTAGCCATTTGTGTCTCTCTCTCTTTATCTGTCTGTGCCCCTCTATCTCTCGCCCTCTTCTCTTTCCCTCTGTCTTTCTCTCTCTGTTTCGCTCAGTCTCCCTCCCTTTCTTTGTCTTCTTTCTTTCTTTCTTTCTTTCTTTCTTTCTTTCTTTCTTCCTCTTTTTCTCTGTCTCTGTCTCTCTCTCTGGTACTCACAGTCTTTCTTTGACTTCTGGCTCCCGCAATCCTTCAATGTCAGTCCACCCTTCACCTACCACCACCACCACCACCACCACCACCACCTTCAGTGACACACCCACATACATCTCTCTTCCCACACTCTACTCCTACCTTCGGAGGAATACATCCACGATGGCGACGGCGTTGGTGACGGTAGTGGTGGTGGTGGCGGTGGTGGTAGGGCAGGGCGATGGCTTAGACTCCCTACGTTGGTACATTTACTTCAGTAGCAGATTCTAAGTGTTTTACATGTGCTTAACATCATCTCCATTATCTCTTGTGGGACGTTCACCCGACTGGAGTCATTAATATTCGGCGCGCGGGATGAAGACGTGGAGGTTGGCAAACAACAGCCACGAATACACACACAAGTGTATACACACACACACACACACACGTATATAGTCACTCGCTCCCATACTCCAACGCAGAGCCATATATGCATGTATATATATATATATATATATAT
>NC_068988.1:12019388-12021733 GCF_001194135.2 Octopus bimaculoides | reverse complement strand
TATAAATAAATATATATATAAATTCATGCATATATGTTTACGTATATAGGCAAGCATACTCAAAGAAAGGAAAAGCAGGCAGGCATTATGGTAATACCCATGCACGCACATCCACACATCCACACATCCACACACTTCCCGCTACCTGCCCCCCCCCCTTAAACAGCACAAACATGCTTGTTCAAATATGTCTCTGTGTGTAAACAAACAAACAATAACAATAGTAGATTTCAAAAACACACGAAATAAACTGTAAAACAATAACGAACATGTAACCATAGATAGTGAAGCATATATTTAATTGCGCTGAGTTCAAATTGCCTTATCGCAATCTTCTACAGGACAAAACGAAACAGAGACCTATCTATTGCTGTATGCTCATTGACAAAGAGATATCTTTTTTGGCGCGTTCTCATATCATATAAGCATGCAGTTGGGTTTCACACGTGTAATATATTAAGTTGAAAAAAATATCAGTCGAATATTATCCATACAATTAGTAAACGAAGTATACCTCTTTGTTTGTTTAAAATCGACAAATATCGAATACAGGAGGAAACTTTAGTAAGATCAACTGATTGAAATTTTTAGACAGATATCGATGATTGAGATCAGTGAGGATTCGGTCTATAAAGAAAACTGGAAAAATGAAATAAAACAATCCATAAGTTTTGGTTTTATTACGCCTCATCAGAGACAAATTCTTCTCAGTTTCATCTCTCTTTCTTTCTTTCTTCCCCCTCTCTCTTTCTGTCTCTCTCAAGAAAATATGCAGCCATTCTGCTTATATCCACAACAAAATCTAGTCATTTCAGAGAACTCGAGCTCCTAATTTGCATATCACAGTCTTTTACATTTCATTTAATGTTTGCGGCCCCTATATATATATATACGCATATGCAAGTATGTATATCTATATATATATATAATTGTGCATTAAATCGATATATATTACATATCTGTGTGTAGTGTGCTAGTGTGTGTGTGTGTAAGCATATACATACACAATAAATAACAAAACGTTAGATACTACCGTTGTGTTGCAAACATGCCTTTGAAACTTAAAGAATCTTGAGAGATCGTTCAAGCTTTCAATTGTGGTTTTCTTTCCATAAGAGCGTAGTTCTTCAAGCGTTAACAATTATTAACAATTATTAACAAGAGGTCTTAAAGATTTAAGGATATTTCGTTTCGCTTCCATGTTTCTTTTCATGGATTTAGTTAAGTATAACCTATTTTTTTTTCTTGAATTTAGTTAAGCACAACATAAATTAGCACACAAAGTAAAGAGCTGTGTATCGTCTCATCGTACATACATACAGTTCGTTAAGTATTTTTTAGTTCAATTCCCATCTGGGTGCAATTTGTCTTCTCACGTTCAGTAAATACATTTTATTTTAGGAATAATAATTTTTTTGTAGATGAGAGAGAGAGAGAGAGAGAGAGAAGTGATATAATTATTTACATTATTTACGGTGGCTAGTTTAGTGCTTCATGTTTTGAAGTTCGAATCCCATTGGGAATTCTTTTGTATTTGTCATTTATTCATCTTTTTGAATGAGTCTGCTTACATAAATATTTCCTCTTCAGTCGTAGCATCAAAACAGCGAGCGTTTCTATTTCTAAAGCAAAAATCTATCTTTCTACCCCCCCTCTCTCTATCTATCTATCTATCTATCTATCTATCTAGGCTTTTCTTTCCACGGCTAAACCTTAACTGTCCTCCCCTTTTTTACACGAGAACATTACTGATACACGATCCCTATTGATCGCTTCTTTTTTCCCGATCCCTTTTGATCACCCCCCCCTTTTTTTTCTCTCCTTACCCCTCCCAAAAAGAAAAGCTCTACATTGTATTTGTCCCATCTGTGTTGAGCCCTGTGTGGCTAATAAAAGAAATGTATCTACCTATCAAGGTGAGGATAGACGAATGTGGAGAAGAGAAAGATAACGGTAGGAGCTTCTCGCGACTGATAAATCCTGAGGATCCAGGAGCACGCCCTGCCAGTCTTGTCCACTTTGTTGTTTATGTGGGCACCGCGGATTAAGTTGTTGTCGACAGTAATTCCGAAGACCCTGGTTTTCGCCCGACGGAAGACTGTATGATAGCTTAAACGCAATCTCTTTACCGCAATGGATTAACACAAGCACACACACACACGCCCACACATGTATATGAGATGTTTGTATATGAGATGGTTGAATGTATATAAAATGTTAGTATGTAATATACTGTATTAAACATGTTGGCATGTTTTCTTTTCGTTATTTTGCTAGTGGTGAGGGACTGACAGAGTTGTTATTATTATTATTATTGTTCAGTAGTTTTATTTTTATAACGTGCT
>NC_068988.1:12012646-12015958 GCF_001194135.2 Octopus bimaculoides | reverse complement strand
GCTATTATTTGCGCCGATTTAAACCTTTCAAAATATAAAAGAAAAAGAATATTTCATATGTGTGTGTGTGTGTAAAATATCTTAGCAGAAATTAAAGATTTAATTTAAAGATTTAAAGGCGGTGAGCTGGCAGAAACATTAGCATGCCGGGCGAAATGCTTAGCGGTATTTCGTCTGCTGTTACGTTCTGAGTTCAAATTCCGCCGAGGTCAACTTTGCCTTTCATCCTTTCGGGGTCGATAAATTAAGTACCAGTTACGCACTGGGGTCGATGTAATCGACTTAATCCGTTTGTCTGTCCTTCTTTGTTCTCTCTATGTTTAGCCCCTTGTGGGCAATAAAGAAATTAAAGATTTAAGTATTTTGTAGTCTATTTAATGAGTTATATTTTGCTCAACGGCGGCTCTGATCAATTAGTCCCATGATTAGACACACCCGTAAGCAAACAAATTCTTCTTGTAACTACCGCGTCCCTTTTACCGATATGTTACATCTAGAAAAACTTATATAACATTTAAAACAGTAATATGATAAACCAATAAATCCAGCAAGAATCTAAGTTTAGTCTACTTCAACGCAAGGATAAATATCCGTACTGCAGAACGCGGTTGGAGGGAGATTTACCGGCTATATTTAGCATATTAAACGAACCGTAGTCAGGTGCTGATATTACATAAGTCACGAAGTACCACTATATAATATATACACCTCCCTAAGAATGATGAGTTGTTGAGCTTAATAGCAACATGATGGCCTGAAATATGAAATGATCCAAAATGGCTGCTTGATAAGTTGATCTTTCATCAAAACCGCTCATTTATGAGAACATGTATATTCTTTTATCTTCCCTCTTACTTGTTTCAGTCATTGGATTGTGGCCTAGAAGGGTTTAACTTTTTTTGTACGGTGGTGCACCAGCATGACCGCAGCCACTTGGCTGAAACACATAAATAAATAAATAAATATACTCAGGTCTAGTGGAGGCGCAATGGCCCAGTGGTTAGGGCAGCAGACTCGCGGTCATAGGATCGCGGTTTCGATCCCCAGACTGGGCGTTGTGAGTGTTTATTGAGTGGAAACACTTAAAGCTCCACGATGCTCTGGCAGGGGATGGTGACGAACCCTGCTGTAGTCTTTCACCACAACTTTCTCTCACTCTTCCTTCCTGTTTCTGTTGTGCCTGTAATTCAAAGGGCCAGCCTTGTCACACTGTGTCACGCTGAATATCCCCGAGAACTACGTTAAGGGTACACGTGTCTGTGGAGTGCTCAGCCACTTGCACGTTAATTTCACGAGCAGGCTGTTCCGTTGATCGGATCAACTGGAACCCTCGTCGTCGTAAGCGATGGAGTGCCAACAACAACATACTCAGGCCTATTCCCCATTTTTTAAGGAGGAGGTGACCACAACAAGACACATACCAGGCATTCCATTCATTTCCCAGCTCAAAGAGGCGAGCCTCGTCCTATGCTCGAGTCATGACATAGAACGCAACCCCCAATATCAGCAACGGGGTCCGACAGCATATGCTGGTTTACCTCCGCCGCATCATGTTGGTTCCGTACCCCTTTAAGCAACATCAAATTCACTCATCCGTCCACAAACATTCTCCAAGCTTTCCTATCGTTTATAAACTCTCTTGCCCCTCTCACTCCATACGACTGAGGTGGTGGTGGTGGTGGGGTCCCGGTAGAATGCAGTCACCGTATTCCCTGCGTGGCGTAAGAGGCGACTAAAATGGGCGGGAGCGAAGGGACTGGGAATCCAATCTTTCTAATAATTTCACATTCTTAAAAAGACAACGAGAAAAAGGGTTTAACTTAACAGCTATTCTATCGGATTGTTAAGCCGAACTGTACATTTGTTATGCTTGTTTGTGGATTTTTATAACTTCGTCACTTTATCTCAGTCATTCGTGGTCCGTGGAGATTAGTTACATTAATATTGGTTGTTTTTCTTCATAGGTAGGATCACTCCATCAATTACGACGACGTGGGTTCCAGCTGATGCGATCAACGGAACAGCTTGCTCGTGAAATCAACGTACAAGTGACTGAGCACTCCACAGACACGTGTACCCTTAACGTAGTTCTCAGGGAGATCCAGAGTGACATAGAGTGTGACAAGGCTGGCCCTTTGAAATACAAATACAACTCACTTTTGGCAGCTGAGTGGAGTGGAGCAGCGTGAAGTAAAGTGTCTTGCTTAAGGACAACGCGTCGCCGGGAATTGAACTCACGACCTTACAATCGTGAGTCAAATGCCCTAACCACTACGTTCCAGGCCTTGTGCCTAGAGTAGAAAAGAATATTAGGCGGCGAGCTGGTAGAATCGTTAGCACGCTGGGCGAAATGCTTAGCGCTATTTCGTCTGTCTTTACGTTCCGAGTTCAAATTCCGCCGAGGTCGACTTTGCCTTTCATCCTTTCGGTATCGATAAATTAAGTAGCAGTTGTGTACTGGAGTCGATCTAATCGACTGACCACCTCCCCAAATGTTCGGGCCTTGTGCCTAGAGTAGAAAAGAAAAGAATATGAAATGGTTGCAGGTAGGTGTGGGTAACTTAAAATCATTACACTGGGATTCGAACCTGGGCGAAAATCCGGAATTCTAACCACAAGGTATTTTTTTTTTAAAGACATTTTTTATTTTAAAACATATTTAACTGATCGTCTTTAAATGCCTAAATATTTCCATTCTTTTTTCACCACACAACAGAGTAAACAGAAAAGCCCCTTTTTATTCTTTGTAAGGAAGATATTAGGGCTAAATTTAGTGTTGTGTCGAGGGGACGGGTTGGTTTAGGGTAGCACTGGCAATATATTGTTATGAGATACAAGACTTACGGTGGTGGTGATGGAGGCAGTGAAAGAGATGGTGATGGCGGAATCGATGGTGATGGTGGTGGTGGGAGTGGCACCCTTGGTAATCGTGTTGTTGTTGTTGTTGGTGGTGGTAGTTACGGTGATGACGATGATGTTGGTAGTGGTGATGATGATGGTTGTGGTGGTAGTGTTCGTAGTCATCTTGTTGATGGCAGTGACGACAGAGGCGGTGATGGAGAGAGGTGATTGTGGGAGTGATGGTGGGGATGACGGTGGTGATGGTGGTGGAGGAGATGGGTGATGGTGGTGGTGGTGGTGATGGGGTGATGGTAATGGTAATGGTGGTGGCGGTGGTGGTGGTACTTGTGATAATGAGAATAATTGATAATGGTGGTGGTAGTAGTAGTAGTAGTAGTAGTAGTAGTAGTAGTGTTGGTGGTAGCAGCAGTGGTGGTGGTGGTGGTGGTGGTGGTGGTGGTGGTAGTAGTG
>NC_068988.1:12010541-12011280 GCF_001194135.2 Octopus bimaculoides | reverse complement strand
TATATATATATATATATATATATATATATATATATATATATATATATATATATGCTGCATTAGAAAGGTCCAACTTTAATAATAGCGTATACCACATTGAACCAAATATATATAGACTAAATTGACGCAAAGAAAGGAAAATCTTATGGTTTAACCTACCTTATAGCATGAATGTAGCTACTAACATAGCTACTATGACAACAAGAGAGAACGCAAGTGTTGTACAGCCTTTTGCCACTTAAATCCAGTGACGTAACCATTTCATTTTTACCATTTCATTTTTACCATTTCATTTTTACCATTTCATTTCTTGATCCGTTTTATATATGGTAAAATCTTATGGTGATGGATGTGTGCTGTAAAAAATCATATCCGCGCACAAGCAAAGATGGAAGTGAATCAAAACAGTCAGGCTGAAAGTGTGATGGCCATTATGAAACAGTTGTCATGTATGCATGTGTGTTTGTACGGTAGTAGTCTGCCTCGGCAAGATTTACATTATTTGGAGAAAAACAAAGGAAAAACTGCAGTGAAATTGCTGTGGGAGCAGTTAGTGGTGGAGTTTGAAATGCTCCTGAGTTGTACCTCAGGAAAAGACGTCAGTAAAAAGATAGAAGATAGCAGAGTACTGCATCCTCTGTGGTTGAGAAACTGGCTGAAGCTGTTGCAACGTTGCCTGTATGGCAATTTCACAGCTGTGTTTACCATTATATATACCATTATATATATATATATATAT
>NC_068988.1:12006835-12010451 GCF_001194135.2 Octopus bimaculoides | reverse complement strand
TGTATATAAATTTTATTCAATGCATAGATACTGAACAGTATATATATAAAGGATAAAATCCATTTTTCTTTCTTCAAAAGCAGAAAAATCTGTCGGCAGCCAGCCATGAGGAACGAACACACATCTCTCCAATATCTGGCTACTGACAGATTTTTCTGCTTTTCAAGAAAACAAAAAAAAAACAAAAAACAAAAAAAAAACGATTTTATCCTTTATATATATATATACTGTTCAGTATCTATGCGTTGAATAATTTTTTTCTTTCTGCTTGTTCTACAATACATTTCAACGCTTCGAAAACAAACTTGTTTGTTTACATACGGCGTTATATATATAACGCATACACATTTGTAATTACATATACGTGTAATTAGGAATAAATAAGCATATTGATATATAAATAGATGTTTAAATATTGAGTTGATCATCTCAACTAGAATGTCAAGCGACAATAATAATGATAGTAATAAAAAGAACGGAAATGTAATGTGTACTCACCGGAAGGCCGTATATTAACTGAAGCTATATGGACAATATTAGACGGTCCTCCGACATGATTGTTTGAAGCATGGCATCCATATTGCGCATCCTCGGTAGCATTATAAATATGTAATAGGGACTTGACAACTTTCGGCGACCAAATCACATTAATAAAAACGACACTGTCGCTACGTGATTGTGTCATGTTCCGTGGGTTTTTTATCTGAAATATAAAAATACGAGATTTCGCTGACAAGTATGAACGCCATTTTGTTTATTTGTTTTCTTGTCTATTTGTGTATTTTTTTTTATTATGGAACGGACGATTATGTCGACTGTTGTATGTAATTGTTTTCTTTTTTTTTTGTTATTTGTTTCAGTCATGAGACTGCGACCATGCTGGGGCACCACCTTGAAAGATTTTTAGTCGAATGAAGGGACTTCTGTACTGAATATTTTGTTTTGTTTTTAAGTTCGATACTTATTCTATTGGTCTCTTTTGTCGAACCACTAGGAACTGGGTTGTAGACGCACAACCATCGATTGTCAAGCGGAGGTAAGGGACAAACACAAACACAAAGACACACACACACACACACACACACACACACACACACACACATGTATACATGACAGGATTCTTTCAGTTTCCGTCTACCAAATCCACTCACAAGGCTTTGGTCGGCCCAAGGCTATAATAGAAGACACTTGCCCAAGGTGCCAAACAGTGGGATTGAACCAAAAACCATGTGGTTGAGAAGCTATTTACCATTCACCCACGCCTGGTATTTATTTATGTCTAGCTGATATTTATTTTATCGAAACCGACAGGACGATCCCTAAAGCTGAAGCCTCAGAATTTGAATCTGACAGTAGAGGCAGGAAACTCTGATGAAGGCAGCTCTAATTACACTAAGCTATTTTGTTCGGTGGTGTTTTGACGAATAAACTAATCCACTGCCTTTTGATGGGTCTGATATTTAACAGGACGTATCCAATGCCTGCTGAAAGATAAAATGTTTACTGAATATCCTTATTGCCATGTTAAATGCAAAAGATATTTTACCTGCGAGAAATACTGTCAAACTGGAAAATGGCGTCTTAAAATATATAATACCTTGGAGTGTGTTGCCCCCATGTATTCCATATATCTATACTATGCTTCAGCTAAAGTTCTTCCTTATCAGTATATCTTCTACTGACTGAGCAGACCTATAATTAAAGACATTCTAGTGATGACCACTTCATCTATCCTTCGACTTTTAGTATCTAGGATCACAAAAACCAGTGTTCAGCCATTTTAAAACGGAAGGAATTAATTAAGGGAAACCAAACGGCTACTTTTATCAAATTATCAGTTCGGCCATCTTTATTGTTTTTTTTTTATGTCTTGGTCTTCTGGGTGTCCATTTTATTGATCCTAGAGACTCAAAGGCAAAAATTAATGAACATATTAGGTAAATAATTTTAGCCAATCGCCACAAACCATTTTTTCCGAACTATCACAAAAGACATTCTAGGCATGACCGCTCCCATCTATTTCTCGATATGCCGCACCTAGGATCACATAAACCGGTGTTCGACAATATTTAAACTGGGTGGGTGTCATTTGAGGAAGATCAGATTGCTATTGCCAGCAGATTAGGAGAACACGTAGAAGCCCGGCTACAAATTCAAATACCTTCATTGATTTCAGTCGTATTTTTCTATTATTTATAATTCCATCGTGTGTGTAAATGTATTGATGTATGTGTGAGTGTTTGTGTGTGCACGAATTTGTGTGAGTTTGTGTGTGCATGTGTTTGTGTGTGTGTGTGATTGTGTTTGTGTGTGTGTGTGTGTGTGTGTGTGTGTGTGTGTGTGTGTGTTTGTGTGTGCATCTTTGTACAACAGTGTATGTTAGAATATACTTACAACAGCACCGTTTCTGCTCCAATGTATTGTTGGGGTAGGAATTGCTGCCACAACACATCGCATCTGGATTTTGGAACCAAACGTTACAAAACGGTCCCTAGGCATCTCTACGAATGTGGCTGGTGCTGAAATACAAATAAAATAATTTTGTGAATTTGCATTGAGTTATTAGATAAATTCTTTCATTTTCTTTTTGTCTTTCCACTTTGCCACTTCGTCGCCATATATCTGGAAAGTGGTAAAATTCATTCATATTTCAAAACCAACAAACAAAAGTCTGGGAAGAACAGAATTAAAAAAAAAAATTAAAACTACGATAAAAATATTTTTCGTCTTAACTTAAATAGCATTGGAATGGATTAAAATAAATGGTAAAAACACAAAGTTTATCTGCCAACCTTATATATATAACATTAACATTCTTACAATAAAAGCTTTCTAACCTTTTCACAATGTCAACACGCTTTTCTTTGTTGAAAAGAATATTCTCAAAATAAGAAGAAAAAGTCTTTTATTTATGTATTCATTTAATAATCACTTAATTTTGGAAAATTGGAAAACTATTTGTCATTTAATATTTTATATGAGCAACATGAAATTTGACAAAAATAAATTTGAACAAATAATCAATCAATTAAACAAACAAACTGACAAACGAACAAACAAGCAAACAAACGAACAAACCTTACATTATGAATATCTGTACCTTTTTCGTAGGATTATTGATGTAAATTACCCATGATGACAAAAATATATTCCGAATATTAACCGCTTATGACAGGGAATGCTTATATTCCCGAAAAATTCTCAAGAGAAAAATAATGCTCCAACAATACAAGCAAAGTATTGGGTCCTTCCATAAATAAAATGCAGTTTTCTCAATTGCATGAACTAAAAGTCGGACGGGGACGGGATAAACTACCTGCATCAGCTTGCTATAAAAGCAGGTAGTAATTTTACCCCGTGCTTATTTGAGTGCAAGTTTTGAAGAGTGCAGTTCGATTTTAACAGTTATTTTTTCATATTTGGCATATTTTGCTTTATGAGTTCAATAAAGCTAACAATGCAACAGAAAGTGCGAGAAATATTTATGCAGAATATGGGAATTGGACAATAAGCATAAGCCAGTGTCAATGGTGATTCCAGAAATTCCGAGCCGCCGGAAACTACTGCAGAGAAGGTGAGCCTCGTCCTTCTTCTTCTTCTTCTTCTTCTTCTTCTT
>NC_068988.1:12004383-12004789 GCF_001194135.2 Octopus bimaculoides | reverse complement strand
TGTTGAGCCCTGTGTGGCTAATAAAGAAACCTATCTATCTATCTAACTGTTCACACATACAAACCGTTAGAACTAATTACAGTTTACCCTACAGAGTCAGTATGAGTGCGCGTGTATGTGTGTACATATGCGTACGCATATAAAAAACACTCAGGGAAATCTACATAAATAGATCTAATTTTCAAGTTTGTAACAAATGTTGTCTAACAACAAAAATTTCTTTAATAGAGATAAAATAAGAATTCGTTCAACAGACAGTCAGACGGACTTATATTGGCAGAACATTTTGAAAGATATACACCCACCTAGTCTTCTTCTCTTTCCCTCTCTCTCCCCATCTTTGTGTGTGTGTGTGTGTGTGTGTGTGTGTGTGTGTGTGTGTGTGTGTGTGTGTGTGTGTGTGTGT
>NC_068988.1:12001905-12004337 GCF_001194135.2 Octopus bimaculoides | reverse complement strand
TGTGTATGTTTATGTAAATATATATATATATATATATATATATATATATATATATGTATCTATATATATACACATATACATACATATATATATATGTGTGTGTGTGTGTATGCATGTGTGTGCGTGTGTGTATGTGTGTGTGTGTGTGCGTATGTATGTGTGTGTGTGTGTGTGCGTATGTATGTGTGTATGTGTACTTTCTGACATACAGCCACTTAACACATACAATCATTGTTGAAAACTTCAACTGCCACAGAAATAGCCTGAACGTTTACTAAATCTCTAATAATGGCCGCTTTATAAAAGGAAAGTTTTTGGAGGGAATCAAGGAAAAAAAGCAGAGACTGTGACGTCATTAGGATTTTTAAGAACTCTTCATCACTAATGTTTTTGGGGTCTTAGGATGGGGTCTACATCTGACATCCTTGCCCAGTTGTCCCAGTCAATAAGACCGGGCCACTGGTCTACCCTTTTTATTCAAAAGCATCTAGTGACCCTCTCTTTAGTTGCCCTCTGGGGGTCTTAGGATGGCTCAGGCATTTTAACATCTGATCCTTGCCCAGTTGTCCCAGTCAATAAGTGCGGGCCACTGGTCTGCCCTTTTTATTCAAAAGCATCTAGTGGCCCTCTCTTTAGCCCCAGTCCTTCTTGACCCTGTTAGCTGTATTTGTAACTCCAAGCTCAGCCAGTCTAGTACTTTATCAGGTTTATACTCGGCTTCTTTTTGTTGTACCATAGTACAACAAACTACTAAGCTGGTTAGAATGTCGGATAGAAGGCACAGTGTTATGAGTTCATATCCCGCCGAGGTAAATTACTCCACATTTTAAATACGAGGAGGGATTTATTCAAAACATACTCTTAGCATGAGCTTAAGAACATTGATATCCCATACACTAAATGAACAGTCCTGTTGCCAGCTGTGCTACTTGGTTTGGGTGTGCCGCGGTGGTCAGTAGGTGACCACTTGACGCTGTCATTATTTCTATTAGATCATACTTTGTAGCTACACAGATCATGAATTCGAGCAGCTGTGGTCTATCGATCTGAATATGATAAATATTTTCTGCAGACCAACGGTCGGGGTATTGAAATGCAATTTCGAAGCTGACTGGCGGGATTTGAACGCAATCATATATCAACGAAAGTAATTGCCGCTCAGGGCTTTACCGTCCTTACGGTTCGGTAATGATATTACAATATATTGTATAAATGCAACAAAAATAGTGAAGGCGCATGGCTCAGTGGTTAGAGTGTCGGGCTCACAATCATGAGGTAGTGAGTTCGATTCCCGGACCGGGCTGTGTGTTGAGATCTTGAGCAAGACACTTTATTTTACGTTGCTCCACTTCTCTCGACTGTAGAAATGAATTACGATGACACTGGTGCGAAGCTGTATCGGACTTTGCTTTTTCCCTTGGATAACATCGGTGGTGTGGAGAGGGGAGGCTGGTATACATGGACGACTACTGGTCCTCCATAAACAACCTTACCCGGACTTGTGCCTTGGAGGGGAACTTTCCAGGTGTAATCTTTAAAATAGCAAAAATGATCGTTTCAAATTTTCGCGTAAGACAAATAATTTTAAGGAGCGGGGATTAGTTACAAAATTATATATTCTATGGTCTAAGTTGGCATTTTTGCAAAATAGTTAAGGATTGAACTTAAACTGAACTTCATATTATATATCTGAGTGGATTCATAAAGTTCAATGATTTGTTATCATTCGTCGTGTTCATGCGACAAGTTGCAAATAGCAAATAACTTTCATAAATGTCTCCCTAGCGCAGCATAACCAGCGAGCTTTCTAGTCAACAAACCATACAAGAACAAGGTATAGTATATTCTCAAGGCAAAATATGACAACAACACTTATATTATGGCATCACTCGCACATTATTTTACTATTCAGAGGCACAAAGAGAAATAATACAAGAATGTCGTAATATATAAGAATCTGATATGACAAATATCAGGTAAACCCTTAGATTTAGTCAAAAATGTAAATTTATTTAACAGGAAGAAAATCCAGAGATTTATTCCCATTCTGAAATTTTTATTTGAACCTTCACAGCTGTTGCTAAACATAATTTCGAAGACAAATATTATGTTTGAGGCCTGCGGGCCTTTAAAGTGAATTAGTTTGAACTGTTAGGCAGTGTGGAGGGTGTTTAGAGGGCAGCGAGGGAGTAGTTCCTAGGGGCTGGTTGTGTTGGGCTTAGATGGGACTAATCTGATTATCTCATTATCCTGTGTTTGCATAGCATGGTACATTGCTTGTTAATGTTCTCTCTCGGCTTGTTGTAAAATCCCTAAGCTTCGGAGGGGTCTTCAGCAAATGCCCTACTCGTTCGCTGTGAGTCCCCCGAGTATACATACATGCATACATACATACATACATACATATATATGTATAAATATATATATATATA
>NC_068988.1:11999854-12000342 GCF_001194135.2 Octopus bimaculoides | reverse complement strand
ACACACACACGCATGCATTTACACATACATACAGCCACTAAGCTATCCATCCATCCATCCATACATACATACATACTATCTATCTATCTATCTATCTATCTATCTATCTGTCTGTCTGGCTGTCTGTCTGGCTGTCTGTCTGGCTGTCTGGCTGTCCGTCCGTCCGTTCGTCCGTCCGTCCGTTCGTCCGTCCGTCTGTCATCTGTCTGTCTGTCTATCTATCTAGCTATCTATCTATCTGTCTGTCTGTCCGTCCCTCTGTCTGTCTGTCTATCTGTCTGTCTGTCTGTCTGTCTTTCTGTCTGTCTGTCTGTTTATCTATCTATCTATCTATCTATCTATCTATCTATCTATCTATCTATCTATCTATCTGAATGTGTGTGTGTGTGTGTGTGTGTGTGTGTGTGTGTAAATGTGTGGATATGCATTGTGTACTTGTGTTATTCATGTCCATCATCACCGTCTGAAAATCGGTGCTGGTTTGTTTA
>NC_068988.1:11996634-11998803 GCF_001194135.2 Octopus bimaculoides | reverse complement strand
ATATATATATATATATATATGAATTTGTGTTGCAAGATTCCTGATGTGAAACCCTGTGTTGAAACATATATTTTTATATTTCAGGATAGTCCCCCACCCCTTTTTTTTTTGCCAAATACACACACGCACTATATATATATATATTCGTTCTTCACTCGTTTATTACTATTCTTGTTTTAATTTGTGTCCATTGTCTGGAAATCTTTCATCACACATCTGTGAACTTTTCGTCCTTTGATTTGCTTAATTCATTCCGTTCTTCTCTGATGTGTATCCCCATATGTGCATTCGTTTGTGTCTGTATCTCTGTATGTGCATGTGTCTCTGTGTGTGTAGGGTGCGTACGCGGTTCCATGTGTTTCGCATGTGTGCACCTGTGTGTATACATGGCCTCTACCCTTTATATTGTTGTTATCATTATCGTTGTTGTTCTTAGTGGCACTTCGACCCTCCCCTCACCTACCACACTGACCCTCCCCTCTGACCAGACTGAAATTCAAAGCAAAGGTTTTTGCTTCACTCATTACGTAACTCTTATACGTTGACGTTTGCCATCCCGTCAGTCACTCTGAAACGGCCTTGCAGTCTCTTGTATCTGCGTTTGATACAGCTTGTGATGATTTTGGCTGGACCATCAACCTGAAAAAAACATTTCTTATGTTTCGACCTACACGTGGTGCTGTTTGCAATCCCACTAAAATTTTCGTTAAGGTTAAGTTACTTGAGGTCGTTGACTCTTTCATTTACCTTGGAAGCTCCGTACAAAATGGTGGAAATCTGGACACAGAAATACATCTACGAATTCAAAGGGCTGTACAAGCATTTGGTTTGCTGGGAGTCACGCGCTTGGCGCCAACGACATAGAAATAAGAATACAAAATTGGTTCTTTACAAATCGTTTGCCTTACCATCCTTGTTATATTCTTCTGCAACATGGACGTGTTATGAAAGACATTTCAAATTGTTAGAGCCATTCCTCCAAAAATGCCTTCACCGCATTTTAAACATTAAATGTAGATGTTTTGCTACAGACGCAAAGATATTTTGCGTCTGTAGGCACTAAATGAGATGGTCTGGCCATATTTTTCGAATGGTGGATGAACACACACCCAAACAGCTGTTTTATGGCAAGGTTGTAGAGGAGAAGCGCAATCTGAGGTTTAAGGACGGCATAAAGGCTACCATGAAGTCACTTGAAATGGATCCAAAGGCAATAGAAACCCTTTCTCTGGATCAAGCTGGATGGCGAACTAAAGTGTGGAGTGGAGTGAAAGCGTTTGAGAAGGCCTGGTTAACACACGCAAGACTCAAGAGAGATTTAAAGAAGAATGTTTCGTTCGAGAAGGTGAATCTCAGTGACCTTTTTGTGTACTTTTGTGTAAGACCATGCCTCTCTTTTGCTGGGCTCAAATCTCATTTGAGGACCCATGAAAAACGTACCTCTACCAACTATTCTGCCTATATGTTTTTGCAGACCTCTCAATGCTGTGTATGCCATAAGGTCTGTAAATCTTACTGAGGCCTCAAAAGACATTTTAACATCCTCAGAGATCAGAACTTAACTGCAGCTCTTGGTGGTCCAAATAGGATATGCAATCTATGTGGACGTCTTTTCAATACATTGTCTGGTTTAAAAACGCCACATCAGAGGCCATGATGGAACTAAGATGTAGGTACTAGAGATGGCTAGACTCTGCATAAGGAGTAGACAACCACTACATATATACACATGCATACATACATAGAATAATATCTACGATTAAAACGAAAAAGATATATACACACGAACTCACGCAAAAAAACACACACACAGACGAATATACCATATATAAACGTATATTAGTGATAGAAAGAAAAGCCTTTTAGATATCTTGTTGGATAAACAACGGCTGACTTATACAGTCAATACTCAGAGTTTTGTAACTACGCAACACCAAATTCTGCATAACAGTTTTTTGCTAACGTCTGGAAAATGACGCATGTGTTTGTGTCTGTAGGAAACGTTGAGTAATCACGATGGCAGGCGTTAATTGGAACTCTACATGACATATGGAGCATTCTGTTCTTTGTTTGTACAACTGTCTATTTGTAAATATGTGTTTGCGAATATATATATATATATATATATATATATATATATACATACATACATACATACATACATATATA
>NC_068988.1:11993739-11996347 GCF_001194135.2 Octopus bimaculoides | reverse complement strand
TATATATATATATATATATATATATATATGTATATATATATATATATATGTGTATATATATACATATATATACGTAGATATATATATGTATATACTGTTGTGTCTGGGGAGAGTCATTCTCTTTTGGTGCCTTATAAGTATATATGTATATATCTATATTCATTTCTTTATACAACTGTCAACTAGAAAGTATGTATATATATATGTGTGTGTGTTTGTGTGTGTAAGTATATGCGTATGTATGTGTCAATGTATGTATGTATGTATGTATGTATGTATGTATGTATGCGTGCATATATGTATATATGTATGTATGTATGCATGTATGTATGTAAGTATGTATGTATGTATATGTGTGTACGCCTATACGTACGCATACGTGTATATATGCTTAATTATGCACACACATATTTGTCTCGGAATTATAAATTAGACTACATTTAATATTGGGATGTGAATGTCGTTTCCCAAAATGTATGTCACACTCACGTGTGGTGGTGGCGAATGAAAATAAGGGGAAAAAAAAACAACTCCATATAGGTGTGAACGTACACACACACTCTCACAGACATTGTTTTTCTCTCTCTCTTTCTCATTCTCTCTCTCTTTCTCACTCTCTCTCTCTCTCTCTCTCTCTCTCTCTCTCTCTGTCAATCGGGTTGTTTATCTATCTATCTATCTATCTATCTATCTATCTATCTATCTATCTATCTATGTCTGTCTATCTATCTATCAATCTGTCTGTCTGTCTGTCTGTCTGTCTGTCTGTCTGTCTGTCTGTCTGTCTGTCTGTCTGTCCGTCTGTCTCTCTGTCTTTCTCTCTGTCTGTCCCTCTGTCTGTCTGTGTGTTGCCTCTCATCCACCTACGCGAATCCAAATACCAGATGCCACGATCGTAATGCTCTACTGTACCTATATGTAAACATAGAACGAACTACATTTCTTTTCACTAAAAACAACGCCTCAAAAATAATAATATTGGTTTCAAATTTTGGCACAAGGCCAGTAATTTCGGGACAAGGGCTGGGTCGATTACATTGACCCCAGTAATCATCTCATAGTAATCTTATCGACCCTGAAAAGATGAAAAACAAAGTTGACCTCGGCGGAATTTGAACTCAGAATGTCAAGGCGGATGAAATGCCACTAAGCATTTGGTCCGGCGTGCTAACATTTACGTAAATCAGATACATAACTTTGACCATTTCTTTCATTTGTTTTAGTCATTGGATTACGGCCATGTTGGGCACCGCCTTAATGGGCTTAGTCCAACAAATCGTCCCCAGTGTTCACATTTTAACTCTGGTACTAATACTGTCAGTCTATTTGTGGACGTAAACTAACCAACACTGGTCGTTAAGTGGTAGTGGGAGGAAATACGAGAACACAAAAATACACAAACATACATTCACACACATGCGTATGTATACGTTTGCATATGAATATGTATGTGTGTATACGTATATGTTGATACATATATTCGCACATAGATAGATAGATAGCTAGCTAGCTAGCTAGCTAGATAGATAGATAGATACATACATACATATATACATACATACCTATATACATATATAGGAGCAGAATTAACATCGAAAGTTAATCTTGATCCCCAACTTAACGTAGAGGCTGTGCTAGAACAGCGAATACTATGTTATTTACATCGAGACTATCATTCAAAAGGACTCGTGGTGCATAAAAGCACTCGAAATTATATCGTCGATGGACGAGAATCATCTGTTACGGCCACCGGAACTATCAGTTCACGCGATTTTACCCTACTGTGGATTCATCAGTTACAGATGTCCTGCAGCGCGATAACAGCCGAATTTCCCGTCAACGATATATACAATTACAGTGTCTATTCAAGCACTGGTGTCGCGAGGAACCAGCGGGCTTGTTAAAAAAATAATTGATTGCAATAGAGGCAATATCAATACCAAAATATAATCATTACCTCTGACCTAACGTGGAGGTTGCGTTAGAACATAGAATACTGCGTTATTTAAATACATACATACATACATACATACATACATACATACAACGTTTCGGCTGATATAACGGACGTCTGATGAAGGCTGGAGGGTATATCGGATGAGGACAAATATCCGTCAAATGTAAATAAGGTAAGTAATGTTATTTTTCGGAAGCCTAGTGCTTATTCTATCGTTCTCTTTTTGCCGACCCGCTAGTTACAGGGATGTAAACACAACAACATTGTGCCTGTAAACACAGGCACAAAGGCACTCACACAGATACATATACATACATACTTACATACACACACACACATATGCATACATATAAGCATATACACGACAGGCTTCTTTCAGTTTCCGTCTACCAAATCCACACACAAGGCTTTGACCAATCCGAGGCTATAGTAGAAGACACTTTACCAAGGTGCCTATATAATTATATATATGTGTGTATATATGTAAACATTTGTATATATATATATAAATACATATATGCATAAATCCACATATACACTTTGTCAGAAATACATACATATGCATATATAATATATAATATATAACATAATATAATATATATATATATATGTGTGTGTGTGTGTGTGTATATATATATCTATATGTATATA
>NC_068988.1:11990984-11993638 GCF_001194135.2 Octopus bimaculoides | reverse complement strand
TATATATATATATATATATTTATATATATAATATATTTGCATTCACCTACTCATAGATTAATGATCAATAGGAAATAACATTCTTAACGATAGAAGCAGCCAAGGTAATGTGCGGATTGATCGAAACCGGATCCCCATGGTTGCAAAGTTAACTTCTAT
This sequence comes from Octopus bimaculoides, assembly GCF_001194135.2. Lineage (NCBI taxonomy): Eukaryota > Metazoa > Mollusca > Cephalopoda > Octopoda > Octopodidae > Octopus > Octopus bimaculoides. The sequence goes on along the minus strand of NC_068988.1, from coordinate 11,993,479 downwards.
TACACTGCACAGCTATGCTTGCATTCATCTTTAGATTTCCAACCGTAGTATAAATATCTTGTTATTTATTTATTCAGTTTTCAAGTACGACCCAGGGGCTATTGGAAAGCGTTTCCTTAGTAAACATGAGTCACAGTGCTCACCGTTATAGCTCAGTAAAAAACAAAAAGAAGTTTCCTTGAAAGAATAGATTTGCCAGTTTGATTTGTGTTAGCTTCACATTTTTGCTATGATTATTAGGGGGAGATAAAATGACTTTGTGGGGATGAAACTACGCTAACTTGTTAAAAGCAGACTCCCCCACCTCTTCCTCTAATCCACCGTAAGGCAAAGTCATATCTAATGTATCAAGTTTGTAGAGTACTTCCAGATCATTTGATTAACGATTAGTACGCCATATGCCAAGCTCGATAAGATAAATAAGAAAACGAGAGAAAAAAATGTAATGAAAGTGAAGTAGGGATAACTTAACAAGAAACGCTATTGTATTAAAAAAAAAATGGCTGCTGTTTTTTTATTGAATATACTGATGCACCTTCTCGGTAAATAATTGATATGACTGACTCATAATCCTGGTTGGGTGGCGTTTGTGTGTGCAACCAATATTTTAGTGGTTGATAATGGCTGATTGATAACCGAGAAGAAGGGTATTGTGTTGGCATTGCCGAGTCAGGTCTTTTTTTGTTCTTTTATGAAAAACCAACATTGTTTTAAATCAAATGGCAAAAAGATGAATTAACAAAAAATATAGGATTTTTTCCCTTTCGTATTAATATTTTTTTCGTGTGTGTGTGTGTGTGTGTGTGTATGTGTGTGTGTGTGTGTGTGTGTGTGTGTGTGTGTGTGTGTGTGTGTGTGTGTGTGTATTTGTGAGACTGAAATTCCGTACAAAGAATGTGACAAACCGTTAAATATTTATCAAAGGTATCAACATTTCTATACAATTAGATTTCTATGGAAGCACACACACATAATAACGCTATCTATTATCTCTGTGCTTCACACTTCTACCACACAACGACTACTCTTACTGTTACTCTTGTTCTTGATATATTCCCCCACCATTGTTGCTGTTTAACTCCAGGACAGAATTGAAAAAGTAGAGCCCTATGATCGAAAGTAACAGAGTCGTGATCATCTCTTGTTTTTTTTTTTCTAAACCTTGGACTAAATTCTCGAATGTATCTTTCTTTTCAGAGCAGTAGTTGTGCAAATTGGAAGAGATTTGGCTGCGATGTCTTGCAGGTCTATGGACCACACATGTGTTCTAGTTGCATCGTTTCAAATGTCGTTTCTTTTCAGGACTCTAGTCGTGTGATTTGGAGTAGATACGGCTACAATTTCACGCAAGTTCAGCGACCACTTAAATACTCCCTCGTTTCGAATGCGCCCTTCTTTCCAGCGTAGTGGTGGTGTCATTTGATGGAGACTTAACTGTAACTTCTAGCAGGTCCAGCGACGTCATAAATGCTCTATCGCTTCGGATGTGTCCTTCTTTTCGGGTTAGTAGTGGTGTCATTTGGATGAAATTTGGCTGCAATTTTCTGCAAGTCTAGTAACCACGTGAATTCCGTATCGTATCGAATGTTTACCTTCAGGATAGAAGTGATGTAACTTGAAGATTTAGCTGTAACGTCTTTCAAGTTCCGCGACAACGTAGATAATTTATCATTGATTTGATTTGGATAGAATTCCAGTAAGTTCACCAATAATTCCCACTGTCTATTATGAATAAGTTATTTCTACTGAGATACCTTCCCCCATTGAATTTGGTGTGATGTTTAATATCTTAAAAAGAAAAGATTTTAGCCTCCGTTGAGACTTTTCATATTTTTATGTAAGAAATGATGTTGAAATAAAATTTATTTTCTAATCTTGATTCAAAGCAACAGAATTGAAAGTAGTTAAGTGAATTGATTAGGAACAATAGGAAGAAAAAGTCTAATGTGATGTAACACATGATGTAACTTTGTAAAAACTAGTGTTGCAAAATATAAAGACTTCGTAATCAGGAAATATTTCGTCAACGTCTATAAATTCCACCAACTATTCAATAGAAACAACGTAAAGATGATGTGCAGTTGCATGTAGTGTATGAGAATTGCTGTTAAATGTCACAATGCAAAGAGATTGCAATGAAATCTAGTCCGAAAAGAACCTACATATAATTTTTTAAATACAATGTTTGGGTCTCTAAAAGTTGAAGATGCCCAGTGGTCAGGGTGTTACACTCGCGATCGTAAGATCATGGTTTCGATTCCCGAACTACGAAGTGCTTTACGTTGATCTAATGCTTAGAAGTGTATCGAAGTATTGAAACTCTGATCTGCAGAGAAATTCACTTCTCCTTACACTTTAACCCCAAATGAAAGAAACGATCTCATTTCGACCTGCCAACACACGTCAAAATATCTCCTCATGAATTTTGAAAGAGACCCTTCCAACGCATGATACACACACACACACATATATATATATATATATATATATATATA
>NC_068988.1:11987969-11989048 GCF_001194135.2 Octopus bimaculoides | reverse complement strand
TTGCATAACTGGTACTTAATTTATTGACCCTGAAAGGATGAAAGGCAAAGTCGACCTCGGCGGAATTTGAACTCAGAACGTAACGGCAGACCAAATATCGCTAAGCATTTCGCCCGGTGTGCTAGCGTTTCTGCCAGCTCGCCGCCCTAGACCCGTTTTAATATGCCTATCCTTATGTATATATATCAGGCATATGCCATCAGTAATTACTCAGGGTAGGCAGATGGTGACCTTTATGTAGTAAAACACAAAATGTAAGAGAAACACAGGCGCTCGACAACCGATGCTGGTGTGTTTACGTTCCCGTAACTTAGCGGTTCGGTAAAAGCCAGCGATAGAATAAGAACTAGGCTTACAAAGAATCTGTCCTGGGGACGATTTGTTCGACTTAATGCAATGCTCCAGCATAGCCACAGTGAAATGGCGAATAAATAAAAGAGTAAAAGAGTATATATATATGTATGTGTGTATATGTTTTCGTGTGTGTGTGTGTATGTGTGTGTGTGTGTGTGCCAGTGTAGCGTTAGATAAGCCGATACAATCTGTCAATAAGTGGGCTTGATTTCCGCAGAAGGGCGATGCAGTAACTTTATACAAACACAACTATAGATTATCGGGCAGCAATTCCTTGCTTGCATTAAATTGGATCTACCTAGAGTCTTAGAGTCGCTAGGAATTTACTTTCAATTGGATCATTCTTCAGAACTGACTGAAAACGAAAATGGCTTCTCAGAGTAATCCGAGAAACCATTTTTATTTTCTGTTAAGAATGAAGGAAATTGAATTCTGGCGATTCTAAGAACCTAGATAGATCCTGTGCAATGGATGAAACGAATATTAGCCTGGATGATTATTGTTACGTCATGTGTGATTAAGTCTTATCTCTTCTTTATGTTTCAGCAATTGGGACTGTAGCCATGCTGGAGCACCCTCTGGAAGAGTTTTATCAAAACAAATCGACCCCAGTACTTAATCTGTCGGTTGTCTTTTGCCTAAGTGCTATGTTACGAGGACGTAAACAAACCGACACCAAATGCTAAGCAGTAGACGGAAGGAAAAACATGTTCACATGCATATAT
>NC_068988.1:11987067-11987677 GCF_001194135.2 Octopus bimaculoides | reverse complement strand
ATATATAGGCGCAAGAGTGGCTGTGCGGTAAGTAGCTTGCTTACCAACCACATGGTTCCGGGTTCAGTCCCACTGCGTGGCACCTTGGGCAAGTGTCTTCTACTATAGCCTCGGGCCGACCAAAGCCTTGTGAGTGGATTTGGTAGACGGAAACTGAATATATGTATGTGTGTGTGTATGTTTGTGTGTCTGTGTTTGTACCCCCACCATCGCTTGACGACCGATACTGGTGTGTTTACGTCCCCGTAACGTAGCGGTTCGGCATAAGTGGGCGGTAGAATAAGTACTAGTCTTACAAAGAATAGGTGTGTGTGTATGCGTGTGGTGTGTGTATGTATGTATGTAAGGGGATTCAGTATTATCGTTGAGGTGCGAAATTGCGTTTGACCCTCTGGCCGATAACTGATGAGGGTTTGGCGACCTTCTGTATCTGTTTCCTGTTTGTTTGTGCATCTATTAAGTTTTAACCTATTATATGTATTGAAGAGGTTGCAAGAAGCAACGAAATTTCGTGAGCAAGTTGTTCCGTTGATCGTATCAGCTGGGACCCTGGTCGTCGTAACCGACGGAGTGCTCCTGTATACATTATGTACACACACACACACACACA
>NC_068988.1:11981759-11984259 GCF_001194135.2 Octopus bimaculoides | reverse complement strand
TATATCCCAGGAGAACCATGTCTCAGAGAAATCCAAAAGATCGTACTGACAAATACTGCTCAGATCCTTATAAAAACACTATCTACTTAAATGTCTGTGTTGTAGTACATGAAGTTATTTCGCCACTGCCCCTGCCTCTTCCCCTCTCCAAGTTTTCAGTCACACTGTAACATTTCTTATCCTTCACTCTCCCTAGGACGCTGGGTGTGTCTCGGCGAGTGATTGTAACAAACATGCAGATTAAAAGTAAATAATAATAATAATAATAATAATAATAATAATAATAATAATAATATTAATCATCCTCATCACCATTATCTTCATCAATATTTCAATGAAGCGATAATGCCGCTATTGTTGATGGCGAGGATGATAAAGACGGTGACGACGACGATCATAATTATGAGGTTGATGATGATGATGATGATGAGGAGGAGGAGGAGGAGGAAGATGATAGTAGTAATGAATTAGATGACGATAATAGTCATATTGTGGTACTGACGAAAATAATTTATGAAAGACATCTACAAGCCAAAAATAGAAACCTAAAACCAACATCAAGAAATCATCCACCGTACGAGCCTAAGGCGTTTCGTTCACCAATCTCGGATCAACGAAACTTCAAAAAAAAAAAAAGACAAACAATGAAAGACCCTGTCTTAATATCTCCCACCTTTCATTCCACTCTCTTCCTCTCACGTTTCCTTACATATATCTTAACAAGTAGAAGCATCTCTTGCAAATAATTTCAGGAGTTTTGGCTCGAGTTTGTGTATCGACCAGGCCTGAGACCGAAGATGGCGATGACGTAAACAACAATCCAAACGTGTTTCTTTGATCTTTGGCGGAAAGAAACGGTAAGTATTTGTGGAGTGCGCCACCGAATATAAAAGTCGTTCTGTGCATGATGGCCAGTTGGCTTAGGTTGGTTGCCAAGGAGATATTTTCTTTTGAGACAATAGGAAGGAAGGAAAAGGCAAAAAAAAAAAAAAAAAAAAAAAAAAAAAAGAAAGAATCCTCTGTCGGAAGGACACAAAGGAATTTTCCAATTTATTTCTGAGATGACACGACATAACAACATAAACCTGCTGCAACTGTGTGAATCACTAGAATGATATGCGGCGGCCATTTTATTAGTCGATATTGATTGATCAGAAAATGGTGACAGCACTACTACTACTACTACTACTACTACTACTACTACTACTACTACTAGTAGTAGTAGTAGTAGTAGTAGTAGTAGTAGTGATAGTGGTTGTGGTGGTTGTGGTGGTGGTGGTTGTGGTGGTGATGGTAGTTGTGGTAGTGTTGGTGTTGTGGAGGTGGTGATGGTTGTGGTGGTGTTGGTGTTGTAGTGGTGGTAGTGATTGTGGTGGTGTTGGTGTTGTGGGTGTGATGGTGGTTGTGGTGGTTGTGATTGTGGTGGTGGTTGTGGTGGTGTTGGTTGTGGTGGTGTTGGTTGTGGTGGTGTTGGTTGTGGTGGTAGTACTAGTAGGTGGGGGTAGTAGTAGTAGCAGTAGTAGTTGTGGTGGTGGTGGTAGTAGTAGTAAAGTTAGTAGTACAAGTAATAGTAGTGGTGGTGGCAGCTGTAGCTTTACTGTTGCGAGTAGTAGTTGTGGTGGTGGCAGTAGTAGAAGTGGTGCTAATGATAGTAGTAGTAGTAGCAGTGGGTTGGTGGTGGTAGTAGTCATAATAATAATGGTGGTAGTAGTAGTAGGAATAGTAGTAGTAGTAGTAGTAGTAGTAGTAGTAGTAGTAGTAGTAGTTGTGGTGATGGTGGTGGAGGTGGTGTGGTGGTGGTGGTTGCTTCGTAGTCCGAGGTCAGCCCTGGAAGGACAAGGATCAGAGGAGCGCCGAACGAAATGCTCTCAGGTAATTAATTAGTCATTAATCATTGAACGTTAATTGTTGTTGTCATTGTTGTTGCCGTTATCGTTGTTGTTGTTGTTGTTGTTGTTGTCATTGCTATTGTAGTTGTCATCATTGATCTTATATTACTATTGTTATTATGAAAGGTAGCGAGCTGGCAGGATTATTAGCGCGTCGAACAAAAATGCTTCATGACATTTCTTTTACGTTTTGAGTTCAAATTCCGCCGATGCCGACTTTACCTTTCATCATTACAAAAAACAATCAAATCAGTACCAGTTAGTTACTCGGATCGATGTCATCGATTAGTTGCTCCCCACCCCCGCCCCGAAAAAAACAAAACAAACTGTTGGCTTTCCTACCAAAATTTTGGAACCGTTCTTATAAAGGCAGCGGACTGGCAGAATTATTAGCGCACTGGACTAAATTCTCAGCGGGCGTTACTTCCAGCTCTTTACGTCATGCGTTCAAATTCCGCCGAGGTCAACATTACTTTTCATCATTTCGGGGGTCGATAAAATAAGTAGCAGTGAAGTACTGGAATCGATATAATCGACTTACCCTTCCCCTCAAAACTATTTTATCGACCCCGCCGAAAGCATAAAATCAACAGTTTATCTTGGCATCGTTT
>NC_068988.1:11977998-11981208 GCF_001194135.2 Octopus bimaculoides | reverse complement strand
TTTTTTTTTTTTTTTTGTAAATTTCAATTATATATATATATATATGCATATTCACATACACAAACAAAGGGCTTCCACAGAGAATCTGTCAATTAAATTCGCTGAGTAGGCATTGCTCGACCAAAGTGTGTAGTAGAATACACACTTACACAAGGCCCCGCGCAGTGGATCAGAACCTGAAACCGCGCGATTGATTGCCCAACGAAGGCCTTAACCACACAGCCATGCGCTTAGCGTAATAATAAAAGAAATCGTATTCATAATTGTAACGAAAAATAATTGAATTCCAGATGAATAGTTGAAATATGGCGGGTTGGAGTGGTGCTGGTATGGAACAGTGTTGTGGACTTAGATGTAAAAATAAAATTTAATAATGTTTTTCTTTAATAACAATAAAGATTTCTTCAACACAAACTTGTATGGTTTTACAGCGTGATTGCAACAGGAGAAGAAAAAGGAAAACAGAAATAAAATAATAAATTACTAGTATTCTGTCTAGTTCATGATGTCTGCTCGACAAACAACCACACACACACACACACACACACACACACACACACACACACACACACACACACACACACACACACACACACACACACACACACACACACACACACATATATACATATATATAAGTACACACACATATATATATATATATATATATACATATATATATGTATGTATATGTATATATGTGTATATATGTATATGTATATATATATATATATATATGCACGCGCACACACGGAGACACATACGCACACATACACAGGCACATGCGCGTACCCACAAACACATACGCGTGCGCGCTTAAGCTGGTTAGCGCATGCACAAGTACACACCTGTATGCACACACACGTGCAGACATACAGACACACACACACACACACACACAAACACACAGACATATATACATCTGCGTATAGAAAAAGAAAAATGAAAAACAGCAAAAAAAAAAAACCCCAAAAAAACAACGAATAACTGTTTCTCGATTTCCGAAAAATTAAAAAAAAATAAATGGTAAACATTTTAACATCACAATGCTGAATATATGTATATATATATATATATATATATATATATCCAAATTTCAAATATACATACATTTATATGTGTGCGCACATATATAAAAAAAACATACTGATGCACATATGTGCACTTGGACACATTCACGTTATGTATGTGTGCCGTATATATGAATGTATATGTACATATATATATATTTGCGTATATATATATATATATGTGTGTGTGAGTCCGTGTGTCCATATTTCTATGCACGCACGGGCACGCGCGCTCGCGCGCACACTCACACTTGTATGCACACACACCTGATTATACATTTCTTTGGAAAACTTTAAAATTTGATATTTGGGAAAATTAACTATACATACATAGATACACACACATATATATAGATATATAGATACATGTATGTGTCATATATATATACATATATATATATATATATATATATATATATATATACACATATATAGATAGATATATAGATACATGTATATGGGTGTATGCATATCTATCTATCTATCTATCTATCTATCTATCTATTTATCTATCTATCTATCTATCTATATATATATCCTAGGTGTCCCCCAAAACTGTAAACACAAATTGAATCACTATAAAGATACTGTTTATAACAATACTTTTAATTTTCAATATTTGATAGAATGTACTGGGAAAATTTAATTTTTTCTTCTTTATGGCTGTATTCAGTTTCGTAACCATTCCGGTCCAGGCACTGCTGATATTGCGAAGCAATGAAATCGCAAACATTCAGAAACATTTCGTTCGGTGTATTTACGATTCTCGTACATGGCCCTCCATCAATTTGTTGTCTCTTACTGGTCTTATACCGCAAAATTTATCTTGTACAAGAGGTTCCTGAAAAGTTCCTAGCTTCAAGGGTATCACGAAAGTCCTAGTTGAAGGCTGGACCTTGCCTGTTCTTTTACAGGGATTAGAAAAGAAAAAAAAAACTGATAAACCGTTGTAATAAGTGTGTGACTCTCAGAAGCGAATACGTTGAATAATATCATAATTAGTTGATCCTCCTGTATTTTCTTTTAACCCCAAACCAGGAAATTTTCAGCATTCCCATATAAGTATTCACATGAAAAAAGTCTACTGGTGTGAAACTTGGTGAACATGGAAAATATTCAACTGAACTTCTTTTCCCAATCCATCTTTTTGGAAAAAGCTCATAAATATAGGCTCTTGAATTGCTATGATAGTGTGAAGTGGATCCATCTTGCTGAAAACGAAAGCCCACGTCTTCAAATTCCTCTTGAAGTTTTGGTCTAACCGATTGTTGTTGCAATTTCAAGTTAATAAAACCAGTCACAGCACCGTCAAAAAGGCTTTCCAGTTAATCCCTTCGATGATAATCCGCACCATACTGTAACTTCTAGTAAGTTAACATGATGCTCGTTCATAATATGGTAATCCCCAAGATTAGTAAATGTGGTAGTTAAATTTGAATGTAACTTCATCTCTCCAAGCAATCTCTCTTTGTCTTTATAGTCTGCCTGCACCATTCTCTGTCACTCTCACTATACGTATATATGTGTGTGTGTGGATAGACACACGTACATGTTATACACGTACACATAAATAATGCCATGTATATACACGCAGTCTTAAAGATAGATAACCATACATATAAATACTTATACCACTCCAAAAATCTTATCCCCCTCATCTCTTACTTTCACTTTCTTTAATAGATTCTCTTATAGCGTTCCACTTGTTGGTCTACATGACTATATAAATATTAAATTAGTTTCTTATCTATAATGTGCAGGCTTAAGTGACGATCCAGTACATAAGATAAATTATACAGATGAATGTATGTGCGTAAGTGTACGTATGAACGTCTTATATAGATATACATATATGTATAATATATATACATATATATAATATATATACATATATATATATATGCATATACACATAAACGGTTCTTAAAAACATTATATGATATCTGTGATATCGATGTGTGAAAAAACGGGTACATCAAAAATAGGCGCGCAATGAAATTAAAAAATCTAAAAAACAAGCCTTGTACAAACATCTTATAAAAGAAAATTAGAAGAAAGGATAGATTAAAAAAAAAACATACAAAAAAGAAACATGGGAGAAACAACATTTCAGTTTGTCACCTCTAAAGATGACAACACC
>NC_068988.1:11973724-11975026 GCF_001194135.2 Octopus bimaculoides | reverse complement strand
TATAAATGTGAAAAAAGATGGAAAAAAGAGTACTCTTTGCGTTCTGAGTTAAAAATTCTGCTGAGAGCAACTTACTGTTTCATCTTTTTTGTACCAGTTGAGCACCGGGGTCTATTTAAATGACTAGCTCACGCCCCATAAAATTGCTGGCCTTGTGCTAAAACCTGATATCATTATATAAGCCCTTAAGGCGGCGAGTGGGGCGAAATGCTTAGCGGTATTCCGTCTGTCGCTACGTTGTGAGTTCAAATTCCGCCGCGGTCCACTTTGCCTTTCATCCTTTCGGAGTCGATAAATTAAGTACCAGTTACCCACTGGGGTCAATGTAATCGACTAGTCTCCTCTCCCAAAGTCCAGGCCTTGTGCCTATAGCAGAAAGGATCAACTTATTCTTTCATCCTTTTTGTACTCGTTGAGCACCGGGGGTCGATTTAAATAACTAGCTCCCACCCTATAGAATTGCTGGCCTTGTGCCTATAGCAGAAAGGATCCTTATATAGGACCGTAAGGCTGCAGCAGCAAGCTGGCAGAAGCGTTAGCACGCCGGGCGAAATGCTTGGCGGTATTTCGTCTGTCGTTACGTTCTGAGTTCAAATTCCGCCGGGGTCGACTTTGCCGTTCATCCTTTCGGGCTCGATAAATTAAGTACTAGTGAAACACTGGGGTCGATGTAATCGACGAGTCCCCTTCCCACCAAAAAACCAAAAATGCTGCCCTTTGTGGCAAAATTTGAAACCATTATATAGGTCCATGGTTCATAAACAAGGCTGTTTCTCTCTCACACTCCACACTTCTATTTCTCCCCTGATCGAACAGAAGTAAAACAGTATTATTTCATTCATTCATTCATTCCTTCCCTCCTTCTTTCTTTCCATCCTTCCCTCCTTCCTTCCTTCCTTCCTTCCTTCCTTCCTTCCTTCATTTATTTATTCATTCATCTATCCTTCGACTTGGTTCAACATCCATTCCCATATAAAACGTGACTCGCAGACCTTCGTTTGGGTGATTTTCCTGAGTAGCCATCTCACCCTTGCGCCCTAATCCGTTGCAAGGTTCCCAATTCACGTCTGACTGGACAGGAATAACGTGGAATGAAGTGTTCTGCTCAAGAACACAGCGCACAGCGAGTCTGGGAATCGAAACCGCAATTTTAGGATCGCAAAATCCCAGCCGCTAGGCCACTTGCCTTTACCACACGTATTAAGCAGCAAATCTACCTGTGTTAGATACGTATACATATCTTAATCCGGTTTGTTTTTCTCGCCCTCTCTTTTATATCATACACACACACACACACACACA
>NC_068988.1:11970961-11973557 GCF_001194135.2 Octopus bimaculoides | reverse complement strand
ATACACATACAAACACACACATATATATGCGTGCAACAGGCTTCCATACAGTTTCCGTCAACACAGAATTCACTCACAAGGCATTGTTTGGGCCGAGGGCAATAGCAAAACACATTAGTCATAGGTGTCGTGCAGTAGGACTGAACCCGAAACACGATGCTGTGAAGCAAGTTTCTTAACGACACAACCATCGCATGAAATATTTAGAAGTTGATTATGACAAGATATTTCAAAAGATTAAGAATTTCTATCGTTTCCTTCACAGGATGTAAAAAGAAAAGGACATGAAAAATTTGGTAACCTTTAACTTATATTGATAAAATACTTGGTTTATTTGATAAGAAGTTAAATTACCTGCAGATGTAAATTCTCTGCCAATGTGTATTTACACTGCCAAGTTTTCGCAATTCGAAGGCAAAACGTCTTATCGTAAATATATTGGTGTTAGAAAGAGAGGAATATACTTATCTTTGTCATCTCTCAGTGTGGGAGGAAACCGCTAATATGTCTGTAACTTTCCGATGTGTTTCTCTACGTTGATTTAATAATCAAATTTAGCAGTTATCTTCTCTATAATCATAGACAGACTGTTTCGAAAAATTTCTTTCTCATCAGTGTGATGCAGTCCCAGAAGAAAACGAAAAAAGTTTGAAACAGACTGTCTGTGATTGAAAATGAGATAAACAATGAATTACTAGAAATGTAATATTAATTATATGTCTCAAAAATAACGTATTAATAACTTTCAATTATTTTATAAAATAGAATCCTAAAAAGAGAAAGTGAGTGAGAGAAAGAGACAGACAGAGGGAGATATGGAGAGAGAGAGACAGAGGGAGAGAAGGAGAGAGAGATAGGGAGAGACAGAGAGATTGAAATCTTATAAAATGTGTGTTAACAAAGATTCTCGCTTTGCAGAGAATGGTTAATGAGAAAAGATTTACGTTAAGGATTCATGGCCAAACAAGGAAGTGAAGGTTCTCATTCTTTATTGGTGGTGGTCACGAACAGGGAATCTCTGGGACAACAATCTTAGAAATTCAGCATACAGAAACTTGTAGAAAAGGGGAGAATGCCTGATGGTTTTAAATACGCATAGAAATAACCGAGGTTCCTAAAGTTTCATCCTCGAAGTATACATACGCAGAGAAGCAAACAGATTATGGGAGGTTGTTTATACGATTCTTCTACTTTTCATCTGCTCCAAACCTAATTTCGTTCATAAGGGATGGGTCCATCCGGAGTTATAGAAAATATTATTCACACATGATATCAAGCAGCGGGTTCGAACCTAAAACCTCGTTGTTATAAAGCTAAGTTCTTAACCTTTAAGGCATTCGGCCGTATTGCACCTGGCTACAAGCTTATTTACGCACTTATACAATAAGTGAAAACGTTAATCGCTCTATAACAGATATACGGCTCACGATTGTAAGGTCGTGAGTTCATTTCCCGGCGACGCGTTGTGTTCTTGAGCAAGACACTTTATTTCACGTTGCTCCAGTCCACTCAGTTGGCAAAAATGAGTTGTATCTGTAATTCAAAAGGGCCGGCCTTGTCACACTCTATGTCACTCTGAATGTCCCTGAGAACTGCGTTAAAGGTACACGTGTCTGTGGAGTGCTCAGCCACTTGCACGTTAATTTCACGAGTTAGCTGTTCTGTTGATCGTATCAGCGGGTACCCTCGTCGTCGTAACCGACGTAGTGCTCCTCCTTCACACACACACACACACACACACACACACACACACACGCAGAAATCCGCACATGTTTCCATCCTTCCATTCCTCCATCCATCCATCAATCCATCCATTTTTCTCCCTCACTTTCTCTTTCTTCTCTCTCTCATTGAATGTATAAAATATAGACATATTTCTCCATTTTATATATTAATAAAAATATTTACATTAAAATGATATACGTTAGTCATAAAGATGAATATATATAATTCATAAAGACCCATATATATAAATATATATATATGATAGTATGTATATGATACTATATATATATATATATATATATATATATATATAGTATCATATATATATATATATGGTCTTTATGAATTATATATATATATATGATACTATTTAATTTAATATTTATTTCAATATGTATATATCAATTACTTTTTCAGCTGCTATCCTATTTGCCTTATGTTTTATATTATATTATAACAATATAATGCAATAATAATGACGATAATAATAATATAATTATCGCCTTGAACTTATCGAATTCTATTGAGTCAGCTTGTTTAGTTTTCAAGAAAATACCCACCTCTTATATCTGAGAAATACCATATACACTCACATACATTCACACACACTGACGCACATGCATGCGCACGCATGCTCGCACACACACACACACACGCACGCACCCCCCCACCCACACACAGTTGTTAAGAATCGTATTGGTTCAGTACATAATGTAATGTTTTCAGCAATTCTGCGAATGCCATCTTATGTTTGATATGAGGTGAACGAACGAACGAGAAATTCGTAATTATTCTCTGAAGAAATTATCTGCAGAGTTCTTCAGAGCCGAACCTTATTTTAATATTATTCGCATTCCTCATCATCAGCATC
>NC_068988.1:11964156-11967151 GCF_001194135.2 Octopus bimaculoides | reverse complement strand
ACACATATATATATATACAAATAATCATATATATATTTATTTATGTATATACACATGTATCTATACAGTATAATATATATATATATATATATATATATCTATATATATATATATATATTTATATGCATACATATATACATGAACATATATACATATATGCGTAGATTACCTACATCCAATGCCTGATAAATATGTGTGTGTGTGTGTCTAAATATATACCTCAATGCACACATACATACATGCATTATGCATACATACACGAAAATATGCATGCATATATGTATGGACGTACGTACGTACGTAGGTACATATGTACGTACGTATGCATGCATGTATGTATGCATGTATGTATGTATGTATGTATGTATGTATTTATGTATGTATGTATGTATGTATGTATGTGATTGTATGTGTGTGTGTGTTAGCGTGTGCGTTTTTTTGTGAGGGTTACACATACGTGTGCATGTGCACCTGCATGCATAAATTTCGTCCTTTCACATTCCGTCAGCGTACAAATACTTTACAAAATCCAGCGTTCCTCGTGATGCATACAAATTCGTAGACATGCATTTTCTTTGCTCACTTTGCACAATTACGCATGCGCACATATGGCACATAACACACAAGCGCGTACACACACACACACACACACACACACACACACGCAAAGAAACACAGGCAGAAATACATATCCACGCATATATGAACATTCTTTACCGCGCGGCTATAATTGAATATATTTCGGTAAGTGCTTAGAATCCTATATAAAGGACAGCTGCAGACGTTATGATGTAGGTAACATAGAATATGATTTGATTCTACTTTCTACAAGTTCTGGCTATGTTTGCTTGGCTGCTTCTGTTCCAAGACAATCCGAAACGAGGGCAGAAAAATAAGAGCACAGACACGTGATTCTTAAAACTCCATCTTTGCCGCTATAAGGTTCGATGTCTCATCGCCTAAAGTAGGGATTTTCAAACCTTATATAACACTTGGAGCCCTTCGATTTCTATTTTACTCGGGAGGACGATCATAGTCATTCGATGTTTAAAAAATTCTTATTGTATTTTTATGGTTAAATATTATCAGAAATTACATAAGAATTGTTAAAATGTATTGTGCGTTGTATCAATATAGTGAAGGCGCATGGTTTTGTGGTAAGGGTGTTCGGTTGACGATCGTAAGGTCGTGAGTTCAATTCCTGACGGCGCATTGCGACCTTAAGCAAGTCACTTTATTTCACATTGCTACAGTTCGCTCATCTGGCAAACATGAGTAGTACCTGTAATTCAAATGGCCAACCTTGTTACATTCTGTATCACGCTGAATCTCCTTAAGAACTACGTTAAGGGTACGCGTGTCTGTGGAGAGCTCAGCCACTTGCACGTTAATTTTCACGTGCAGGCTGTTCGGTTGATCAGATCATCTGGCGCACTGTTCGTCGTAACCGACGGAGTACCAATATCAGTATAACCAATTTATTGCGCACAAGCGTTCTCTTCTCTCTCTTGGCTTGATCTTGAGAGCAAAGATATACTTAGGAAGATGTTCATGTTTGCTGCAGACACGAAGATAGAGGCAAGCAGAGACAAGAGTCAAGATAGAGACAAGCAGACACGAAGATAGAAGCTGCATGGTTATGTCTGAAGACATAACTACCAGGACAGGACACGCTAGCAGGATGGAGGGCCATCGACGTTTCAAGATCATGCTGTATAGCAAATTCTCTTCCAGTCACTGCAATAGAGAAGCATTAAGGAAGAAGCACAAAGACTTCTTGAAGAAATTCCTCGGTGCCTGCCACATTGATCGCCACCAGTGGTCTGTTCTTGCCACTGATCGTGAAGCCTGGCGTCTCACTGTCCTCTTTTGAAGAAATACAAACTCCAACAACCATCTGAATTCTATGGAACATGAATGTTCACTAATAAAATACGTCGTAAAAATACAAGGACAAATTAATTAAAAGAATGTACTCCTTTAGTGTTGCTTCACACAATGCGTGCCTTGTGGTTGATGCTGCTCTGCCAGTTTTGCAATGTTCGACTCCGACGTTGTGAATGGTAGTCGGAGAACACCTCTTTGTACAATATTGAGTCGGTGACTAGCTTTTGTTAGTTAGAGATACGACTGAAACCTAAATCAAGCTGAAGGAAATGTCGTAATGTATAACTGCGCTGCTTTAGTATTGATTCAGTCTGTACAGCAGAATGTTGTAGGAAACAGGCAACATTTAGCAGCCATAAAGAAGAAACAAATATCTTTGCGTCAATAAAAGTAAGCTATTTCAGAATGTACGAAGTTGAGAAGAATCACTTACAGTTTTAGTAGAATTTTGCAACGAGACAGTTTTACTCTGCAATTTTACGCTTTCCGCTATGGATTGGCAAGAAATGTTGCAATCCTCGGACAAAATGCTTTGCGATATTACTTCCGGCTCTATAGTATTCGAGTTCAAATCTTGCCGAAGTCACCTTTATTATTTATTCTTCCGGTGTTGATAAAATAAAGTATCAGTTTAATCCTGGAGTCGATATTACCGACTGAACCCCTTCTCTGAAAATTGCTGGACTTGTGCCCTAATTATCATTTATCTTTTATTTCAGTCATCGGGCTACGGCCACGCTGGGGCACCACATCGGAAGATTTAATTGAATAAATCGATTCCAGTAATTGTTTTTAAATATGGTTTATGTTCCACCGATCGCTTAGGTCAAACGGCTAGGCCACGGCGACGCAATCAAACCAACACCAATTATCATATGGTGGTGGAGACAAGTACAAAGACTCATTATTATACTTATTCGGTATCTTTTTTCTTTTACTTGTTTCAGTCATTAGACTGCGCCCATACTGGAGCACCGCCTTGAAGAATCTTAGTCGAACGAATTGACCCCAATATTTCAATAGCCAGCTGGAGGAGATGTTCTCCTGGGACTACAAGCTACAGTAGCATTCACCCTTAGTGGTTAGCCGCATTTAAGTGGCAAATATA
>NC_068988.1:11962168-11964146 GCF_001194135.2 Octopus bimaculoides | reverse complement strand
TTTATTATTATTATTATTATTATTATTATTATTATTATTATTATTATTATTATTATTATTATTATTATTATTATCATTATTAGCTGATTTGTTTTTGCTAATGTTTGGCGACTTACCCAGACAAGATACTGACTATTAGAGATCAAATCGATCGAAATATAATGTGGATGTAAATATTAGAAATAATATATTTTATCTTTAAAGACGAGGCTAAAAGTCCGATAAATTATGATCGTATTATTTTAACTACATCTCAAATCTCTAAATATTTAATTAGTGGCACCATTAAGGCTAGTGCCACTAAGTACACTAATACACAGTGTCATGCCCCGCGTACCTCCTCTCTCTTCCCTTCGCGTGCCAGACCATACAGAATACTTAGTAATGTATTTGGTGTTTCAATGATACTCACAAATCGCAATTCTTGTATATCTTTAAATGTAATGATAATAGCTATAGCAGAGACAGCTATAAAATTTATAAGAATCTATAAAGCAATATTTCATAAAATGCATAAAATTTATAAAATGAAAATTTAATTACACATCTAAATTACAATTTCATAAGCTCATTTGCATGTTTATATGAAGTTAATGCGAAAATTGGGTAAATTAACCATAAAATTCGAAGTAAAATCGTTTTAGGACGACATCAAAATCATGTTGGTTTTAGCTTTCAAGTTAATTAGGTTAATTGGGTGCATTAATTGATTAGGTTTAGGTACAAAGCTTCTGTGTATGATGCCTAGTGAGGTCCACAGCCATCGAATTCTGCTTTTTTTTTGTTACAGTGATTAGACTGCTGTCATGCTAGGACATTGCTTTGAAGAATTTTTTATTTAGTCGAATGATTCGACACCAGTACTCATTACTTTTACAGTTATTATGTTTTAAAACCTGGTGCTTATTCAAAAGTGTCTTTTGCCGAACCGCTAAGCTACGGGAAGTAAACAGACCAAAACTAGCG
Source organism: Octopus bimaculoides (assembly GCF_001194135.2). Taxonomy (NCBI): domain Eukaryota; kingdom Metazoa; phylum Mollusca; class Cephalopoda; order Octopoda; family Octopodidae; genus Octopus; species Octopus bimaculoides. The sequence goes on along the minus strand of NC_068988.1, from coordinate 11,963,180 downwards.
GTCAGACACCCATATATATACTTTTCTACTCTAGGCACAAAGGCCCGAAATTTTTGGGGAGGGGTCCAGTCGATTAGATCGACCCCGGTACGCAACTGGTACTTAATTTATCGACTCCGAAAGAATGAAAGCCAAAGTCGACCTCGGTGGAATTTGAACTCAGAACATAAAGACGCATGAAATATCGCTAAGCATTTCGCCCGGCGTGCTAACGTTTCTTATTTCTTTATTGCCCACAAAGGGCTACACACAGAGGGGACAAACAAGGACAGACAAACAAATTAAGTCGATTATATCTACCCCAGTGCGTAACTGGTACTTGTTTGACTGAACCCCGAACTACGTGGCTGGAAAGCTAATTTCTAACCACACAATCACGCCTGCGTCTACATAAAAAAACATTTTATATTATACGAAACAATTTCCTAGAGTAGATACGTATTACGTTTTATATCAAAAAGGTAGGCAGACAGTTCGACATTTTGGCAAGATTTCTCATGATGGCAAGCAAATCAAAACAGCGAAGTCACGCTCAATCTCTTTATTGTGAAAGTCAATAAATGTATAGGTGTGGGAGTCTATCTATCTATCTATCTATCTATCTATCTATCTATCTATCTATCTATCTATCAATCTATCTATATTATTTTTATGTTTTGTTCATATTCTTATAATATTAATGTAGGATATAGAATATATAGTATATATATAGTAGGTATAGTAAAATGAAATGAAGTATTGATTGTCTTATTGAATAAATGAAATATTAAATATAAAATATTAAAGGACTAGTATACTATCTTGCATTTTAGCAGTCTTCAAGGTCCCATGTTGTGACAGGAATGTTTCAATTGTATATATATATATTAATCGTAGTGTACAATATGATATATTCGTTACGGCCGGTTTTACCGATCAGTTTCGCACGAGTGGTTCAACAGAATTTTAGGTAACAGTTCGATTATGTAACACTGCGCTCGTCAGAGAAGGCAGTTATATATATATATATATA
>NC_068988.1:11961821-11962158 GCF_001194135.2 Octopus bimaculoides | reverse complement strand
TGTGTGTGTGTGTGCATGTATTTTTGTAATTATGTAGACTTAATCATATGCTTTCTTTCACACATCTAATTTAACAAATAATGATTAGTTTACCGCAACAGTGTATCGAGCACTGAGTTGTTTGCTACGCACCTGATACAACAGCACAAGTACTCATGAAGATTCACATATATATGCAGTTATCTGCTCTGAAATATATTGTTTATTTATACTGTATAAACAATTCAGTTCAATACGTGATATATTTCTCTGATAAGATAAATAATTTCCTTTCGATTGGAAGAAAATAAATAATAAATTATAAAAAAAAACACTAAAATACATATCAGAACAATAC
>NC_068988.1:11954952-11957250 GCF_001194135.2 Octopus bimaculoides | reverse complement strand
TAATAATAATAATAATAATAATAATAATAATAATAATAATCAGCTAACAACAAGGTATGCGATAAGGAAGAAAGAAAAGTCGAGAGATATAACAGGTTAGCTTGGGAGGTTAAGCAGTTGTGGTCGCAAAAAAAGGTGGTAGCGGTACCAATAATTGTCGGAGCCCTGGGAACAGTGAGCAAAAATCTCGAGAAGTACGTGGAACAAATAGGGGCTGCAATAAAGGTGGAGCACTTGCAGAAAACATCACTGCTTGGAACCACTCGAATACTCCGGAAGGTGCTCGAAAAATAAGAGGTGTTACCTTAGTTCACTGGTAGTGAACAGCTGACACCGTAAGTACATCCCCAGCATTAGAAGCTGTGCGAAGGGAATAATAATAATAATAATAATAATAATATTCTTTTCTGCTGGAGGCACAAGGCCTTAAACATTTTAGGAGAAGATGAGTCGATTACATGGACCGCAGTGCGTAACTGGTACTTAATTTATTGACTCCGGAAGGATGAAAGAAAAAGTCGACCCCGGTGGCATTTGAACTCAGAACGTAACAATAGTGATAATTAACACACATATGCATAATCACACGAGCGCCCCCTATATAGTGGAAGCCGCTTATTGCGTTTGTTTTGGAGTGATACCGTTTCGATAAACACCGCTTAATATCATTATCCCCGTTCTTAATAAACCATTTCCACATTTATACTTACATACGACAGACGTGTGTGTGTTTATGTGTGTGTGTGTGTGTCTGTGAGTGTGTGTGCGCGTATTGTGTGTGTTTATGTGTATGTGTGTGTATGTGCGTACATGTGTCTGTGTGTATTTATCTATATCTATAACTATATAACTCTGTCTCAATATATATATATATATATATATGTATGTATATAATGCCTCTCTCACTATATATACAATTTATCAGTAAGTACACATAGGCATGTGCACATGCATAAACACACACACATACACACATACACATGTACACACGCACGCACACGCTTATGTAATACGTATCTATTTATCTATATATATACAAATCATAATCACCGCCACCACCGCCACCACCACCACCATCATCATCATCATTATCACCATCATCATCATCATCATCATCATCATCATCATCATCATCATCATCATCATCATCATCGCCGTCGTCGTTTTCAACTTTTACTTTTACCAATTTAGTGCCAATTCCCTAACTTCTATATTTGGCGCAATTCCCATTAATTAAAGATCCATTTTGGAGACAAAATGGCAGCGAAATTAGTAAAACGTTATTAAACATAATCTTCTGTCTTCTTTATTGTTTTATTATATTTTGTTTTGTTACTTCACGTCTTCATTTCCTTTTACTTTATTTTATCTGCTTATTTAATTATTATTATTATTATTATTATTATTATTATTATTATTATTATTATTATTATTATTATCATTAATCTCTCTTTTTTTTTTAATTTTAAAAACTGGAAAAATTTCTAAACGGTGTTGAGAGATATATGGAATTATTCTGAGGACTGATCAATTTTCATGGCAGAAGCAATTAATAAGAGATATAGCAAACAGAGAAGAGATATTAATAAAAAAAACTGTGTGTTTGTGTGTGTGTGTGTGTGTGGAGGACGAAAGTGAAAGTGAGAGAAAGAGAGAGAGGGGAATGAGAAGGAAGAAAAATAAACTATATTTTGGTAATAATAATAATAACAGTAAGAATAAGTGTAACACAAACAATACATTACTGACAATCATCATCATCATCATCATCATCCTCATCATCATCATCGTCATCGTCATCACCATCATCAGAACTGCCATTTCGTCATCAATATCATCATCAGCAATATCATCACCATCGCTACCACCGCCACCAGTATCCTCAACACTATCGCTGCCATTATCATCACACTACAATCATTATTGTCATCACCATAATCAACAGCATCCCCACCATCACTACCACTACTACCACCACCAAAACCATACCACCACCACCACCACCACCACCACCACCACCATCATCATCATCAACATCATCATCTTCTCCAACACCACCATTGTGGCATTATCAACACCAGTAAGACCACTACCAACACACCACTCTCACCACTCTCACCACTCTCACCACGACCACCACCATGACCACTATCACGACGACGACGACCACCACGACCACCACCATCATCATCATCATCATCATCATCATCACCACCACCACCATCATCATCATCACCATCATTATCATCATCATCATCATCACCACCACCACCACCATCATCATCATCATCATCATCA
>NC_068988.1:11950881-11951629 GCF_001194135.2 Octopus bimaculoides | reverse complement strand
GTGACAACCGGTGTCGGTGTGTTTACATTCCCGTAAATCAGCGGTACGGCAAATGAGTCCGATAGAATAGGTACCAGGCTTACAAAGAATAAGTCCTGGGGTCAATTTGCTCGACTAAAGGCGGTGCTCCAGCATGGCCGCAGTCAAATGACTAAAACAAGTAAGAGAGTAAAAGTGTGTATCAGAAGAGCAGACGTCATACTGAGCCGCAATACGGTACTCCGTCGGTTGCGACGACAACGAGGGTTCCAGTTGATCCGATCAACGGAACAGCCTGCTCGTGAAATTAATGTGTAAGTGGCTGAGCACTCCACAGACACGTGTACCCATAACATTGTTCTCAGGGAGATTCTGCATGACACAAAGTATGACAAGGCTAGCCCTTTGAAATACAGGTACAACAGAAACAGGAAGAAAGAGTGAGAGAAAGTTGTGGTGAAAGAATACAGCAGGGTTCGTCACCACCCCCTGCTGGAGCCTCGTGGAGCTTTAGGTGTTTCCGTTCAATAAGCATTCACAACGCTTGGTCTGGGAATCGAAACCGCGATCCTATGACCGCGAGTCCGCTGCACTAACCACTGGGCCATTGCGCCTCCACTGAGCCGCAATAATAGGAAACGGTTCGACTGCGAGCTGACAGAATTGTTAGCGCGCTGGACGAAATGCTTAGCGGTATTTCGCCTGTCGCTACATTCTGAGTTCAAATTCCGCCGAGGTCGGCTTTGCCTTTCATCCTTTAGGGGTCGAT
>NC_068988.1:11950034-11950694 GCF_001194135.2 Octopus bimaculoides | reverse complement strand
TTTTGCAGAACCGCTAAGTTACGAGGACGTAAACAGGTAAAAACACCAGCATTGGTTGTCAAGCGATGTTGTGAGAACAAACACAGACACACACACATAATATACGGCACGTTTCATCCAATTTCCTTCTACCAAATCCACTCACAAGGCTTTGGTCGGCCGGAGGCTATAGTAGAAGACACTTGCCCAAGGTGCCACGCTGTCGGGCTGAACGCAGGACCACGTAGTTGGTAAGCAAGCTGCTTATACAGCCACTCCTGCAGGTTTGGTAACATCATACATTCCCTCAGCCATGAATTACGGTCGATTTGTAGTTATTCATAATAATCATGATGGAAAGTTAAAAATTTCCGAGCTTTTTCCCTCACATAAAAGTACAAATAGTAGCAATGAAATATAGATCAAAACAAGGTCATGTACTTAAGTCTGTGGCTGTTACTTTCTTATAAGTGTTGCACGCAAAAGAAATACGAAACAAAACAATAACAACAACAACAGAAACATGTGACGTCTACTTATCGTCTTCTTTTGATACGCTATATACATACGTCTTGACTAAAATGAAAGACACAAATTAGAAAAACTCTAGAAATTCAAAATACCAAAAAATTCCTCAAAAAATAGTCAACATGCATATATATATATATATATATGTATATA
>NC_068988.1:11949133-11949934 GCF_001194135.2 Octopus bimaculoides | reverse complement strand
ACACACACACACACACACACACACACACACACACACATATATATTTAAGTCACACAATTTTGGATTCAAGTAATCTGGTGGTGCTCCTAAAAACGTTCCTGAATGTATCATTTTATAAAACACATAGAATGTATAGTAAGATTCAAGAGAAAACCACAAGGAGCGTATGGAGAGAAAATAACGAGAGAAAATATTATGGTAAAATGTATTTAACCATTAGAAATTCTTATATCACAACAATTGTTTCGCAACTTAAAACATGCAAATATAATTTAAAAAATGTGTATATTAATGCAGATATTTAAGTAATTTGCTTATTATAAAATATATTGAAATCACGCTCACTCTCGTCGTTTTCGATTGTTTGAAGGAGAAGACTTAAGATAGAGTAATAGATAGAAAGAAAGAAAGAAAGAACCCACTAAGAAGCTATGTCTATCTGTGTTTCTATCTGTCTATGTTTCTGTCTGTCTGTGTTTCTGTCTGTTTGTCTTTCTGTCTGTCTGTCTTTCTGTCAGTCTCTCCGTCTATATATTTAAATATCTATCTCTTCTATTTATCTGCCTAAATATCTATGTATAGTATCTACGCATGCTTTCTATCTATCCTTCTACACACACAAACACGCTCACACGTACTAGAACACACAAGCGCGCGCGGATCATGGATTTCATATTTGTTATACTTCACAAATTGCTGTTAGCTGAGGATATCGATTACATATCCCGTGATTTCTACTTGAATTTATCAACTGATAACACTAATATATCATCGTATAAAACACACCACCACCACCACCAC
>NC_068988.1:11942079-11944579 GCF_001194135.2 Octopus bimaculoides | reverse complement strand
AATCAATCAATCAATTAACCATTCAATCAATCAAAATACTTTCGTCCACATTGGTCAATCCAGTAGCGAGACATGTAACTGATGAGATTGTGAATTGCGACGAAAAGACTGAGATGAACGTAGCTGATTAATTGAATGGCTGAATGTTTGATCAAACCATTGATTAATTAATTGGCTAAAAGGTTAACTAGTCGGCATACATAATCAACAACAGCAGCAAAAATAATTTCTAATTTTGACCCAAGTCCAGTAATTTTGATGATGGGCTGAAGAACTTTTAGGTGAGAGGATAATCGACAACTGGTATTTATTTTATCAATCTCGAGAGGATGAAAGGCAAAGTCGATCCCGAATTGGATTCAGAACGTAAAGCTCGAAGAAATGTAGCTACAACTAATAATAATAATAATGATAAGATCAGTAAATATAAAGACTTGCTAATAGAAATTGCAAAAATGTGGCACTTCAAGGCGACTACCGTACCAGTAATTGTAGGATCTCTAGGAATGATAAAAAAAAAAAGGTACTGAAACCTATTTGAAAATGATACCAGGCTTACCATCCCTACAGGAAGTGCAAAAAATCATGTTAACTGGAACGACTCATGTACTGAGAAGAGCATTATCACTGTGAAAACAAAATCCATTCATGAATTTATTTATTTATTAATTTTTTTTAAAATACATAATTTACCTGTGAATTTGTGTGTGTAAACTGGGAATGCATACAATGAACTTCTCTGCCCTAGGTGTACGGAAAACACTCGGCGAGAAATGGAAGAAAATTTGAAGAAAGAAGAAAAAACAACAAAATAATGATAATAATAATAACCCCAAAATGGCAGAAATTCAAAAGATAGTGCTCATGGGAACTGCCCATATCCTACGTAAAATACTGTATTTGTAATCTCAAATTTTAAAACAAACACATAATTTTCTTATGGTTTCTTAAACATTCTCTAGAACAACACTATGTACAAAACCAAATACAAGACATCTTAGGCATAACACCAGCATGAACTTGTAACTTGTTGTCTCTTGAGGTCTCTGGGTGAGACTTGGAGTCAACTTGTACAAATACAAAGCAAAAGTCAAACATAAAATAATAATAATAATAATAATAATAATAATAATAATAATAATAATAATAATAATAGTAATAATAATAATCATTACTATTATTATTACTTCAAATTTTCGCCTGGGGGAAGTGGGAACGAGTCGATTACATCGACCTCAGTGTTCAACTGGTACTTATTTTATCGACCTTGAAAAGATGAAAGGCAAAGTCGACTTCGGCGGAATTTGAATTCAGAACGAGAACGTAGCTGCAGACAAAGTGCCGCTAAGCATTTCGTCCGGTGTGTCAACGATTTTTCCCCCTCGCCACCTTAATAATAATAATAATAATAATAATAATAATAATAATAATAATAACAGTGTTAATTGAGTAAGAAAGCAAACGATGCGCTGGATCATAGATATAACACACTGAACTGAGAACAAGGTATGCGATAAGGGAGAAAGAAAAGTCGATAGATATGACAGGTTAGCTGGGGAAGTTAAGCAGTTGTGGTCGATGAAAAAGGTGGTAACAATAATTGTCGGAGCCTTGGGAACAATGAGTAAAAATCTTGAGAAGTACATGGAACAAATAGGGGCTGCAATTAGGGTGGAGCACTTGCAGAGAACAGCACTGCTTGGAACCGCTAGAATACTCCAGATGGTGCTCGAAAAATAAGGGGTGTTACCTTAGTTCACTGATAGTGAACAGCTGGCACCGTAAGACTTCACCAGCGTTAGAAACTGTGCAAAGACAATAAATAATAATAATAAAAGAAATGAAATAAACCGATGTGCTATGTTACTTATTGGCATAATGACCCACCCAAGATATAATAAAAACTTGTGTTTGAAAACTTGGATTTAAAATGTCTATTTACTCATTTAAGAAGCAACAGCTGTCTCTAGGGGAGTTTAAAATCTGAAAACAATAATAGCAGAAAATCGAAAGACGATGCAAGTAGGCGTATAATTTGTTAAACACAAACTGTTATGACTATTGAAATAAATTATATAGCTGCAACTCCAAAACCTCACTTTTGAGGAAAACACATTTAAAAATTTAGTGGAGACGTTTTTCTTTACAATCACAGTTAAAGCAAAAATAATACAAAGTATTATTAAAATCAGCGAAATATTCAACATTGTAACGAACTAATCTCTAGACAGCAGGCCTGTTCTTTTGTTTTAAGGCTAGGTCAGTTATGGAAAGACCTTGATTCCTGAGTTTATACCCCACCCCCCAGTGAAACTTCTTGAGTGGCTGTGTGATAAGTAGCTTGCTTACCAACCACATGGTTCCGGGTTCAGTCCCACTGCGTGGCACCTTGGACAAGTGTCTTCTACTATAGTCTCGGGCCGACCAAAGCCTTGTGAGTGGATTTGCTAGACAGAAACTGAAAGAAGCCTGTCGTATATATGTATATATATATATATAT
>NC_068988.1:11936529-11938039 GCF_001194135.2 Octopus bimaculoides | reverse complement strand
ATATATATATATATAAAATTCCGTGCTATGCATTTATAGAAACACACACATGCACACACACATATACACATAGAATATATAGAGTTCATGTAACGAGAATTTCGTAGACTTTCGAGAGAACGTGAACAGATTATTATTTTTGCTTTTGAATACCTCGAAGCACGCACCTGAAGCTATGCACGGTCCTTTTACTTTGGGCACAAGGCCTGAAATGCTTATCAGAGGGGGCTTGTCGATTACATGGACCTCAGCGCTCAACTGATACTTATTTTATCGACTTCTAAATATTGGCAGGCAAAGCCGTGTTCAGCGGCATCTGAACTCAAAACCTAAAGGCGGACGAAATGCTGCCAAAACTATTCTACTTGCTCGCTGCTTTCATAAAGCTATAGATCATATTGCATTGAAAAAAATCTCTTGAAGTGTCTCTTCAATCCGATTTTTACATGCTTTATGTGTGTTCCTCGAGATGTAAAGCCACCTCGTCCCACCAAAGAGAAAACCTTAGAATACAAAGGGCGCTGAGAGTTTCTGGCTTTGGGTAAAAGAAAATACAGGAAGATCAGTTAATTATGATTTTATTCAACATATTCCCCTCTCAGATTCACACATTAATTGAAGCAGTCCTTCAGTTTTTCTAAGCCCTATAAAAGAACTCGGAAGGTTGGGCCCCCAACAAAGCCTTTCGTGATACCCTTAAAACCTGGACATTTTCAGCATCCCCTTGAACATAGGGTTTTTATTTGTAGATGTGGAAAACTGCTGGAGCGTCGGACAAAATGTCTTGTAGTACATCGTTACATTCGTTTATGTTCTGATTTCAAATCACGCGAAGGTCAACTATGTACTTCATCAATCCAGGGCTGATAAATGAAGTCTCTGTCAAGTACTAGGGTAGATGTTATCAAGTGCTGTCTTTCACCTCACCCAAATTCCTTGTCTCGGTCTTATATAAACAACATTATAGAGCAATGTATTGATAATTTATAATCGTCTTTGTCGTTGTTGAAAGCAATTATTCTAGAAATTTGATGTATATACCATTGCTATAGCAAAAGACACTTGCCTACGGAACCAGGCAGTGGGACTGAACCCGAGACCATGTGGTTAAGAAGCATACTCCTTACCATACACCCACACCTACACCTATACATACATACATACATACATACATACATACATATAAAGAGGAAAACAATTTGAAATCTCTGAGCGAGAAGTAAGTAGTAACAATACAACTACAAAGTCAAATCTATCTGCCAACGTAAAGTGGCAGTCCTGATTAGGACGATGTTACTATCTTTTTTAGCCCCGTCGGTAGCCGGCTGGAAACGATGTTTTCCTGGGGCTAAAAGAGAGGTAGTAACATCAACCTAATCAAGACTGCCCCTTTACGTTGGCAAGTAGATTTTACTCTCTCTCACTTCTTCTCTCCCTATATGTATATATAAACACACACACACACACACACACACACACACACACACACACACACACACACACACACACA
>NC_068988.1:11931013-11933994 GCF_001194135.2 Octopus bimaculoides | reverse complement strand
ATATATATATATATATATATACACACACACACACATACATGCATGCGGAGATGCACGTGTGTTTGTGTCTGTGTCAGTGTTTGTTCCCCCGCCACCACACGTTCCTCGTAAGCACTGCTGTAGACAGCGGAAGTGAACTAGAACTTTAAAATTTAGTACGCACGCACAGCTGAGTTCAAGGTCAATCTGTGCCAAGGGGTTTCACTCTGCGTCCTTTAGCTTCGTTACTATGGCAACAGTCCAGATACTTACTGAATCAGGCCACGTATGCACGTACATACTTATATATACATCATATATCTATACATGTATACCATCAAGAAATTAATTAAAACAATTAAACAGATAATTATTGAAATAATTATCATAACATAATTTTATTTAGAACAATTCAAATAAAAATATTCATGTAAAAATACGAAATACGAGAAATGCATTTTTAAAATTGACGAAAGGGAAGATTTGCGATTGCAAAAGGAGAATTGATAGAAGAATGAAAGCAGTGGGGAGATGACGAAGGGTAACAAGCAACTTAAGTCGGGGATAAAATGTATAAATATGGAAGAAGGAACGAGGGATGCAGAAAACAAATTGCGTGAAGTTGTACAAGTATTAAAATGGGAAAAATGGTGAAAGTCCAAGGAATGATTAAATGTTTTGCGTAACAGAAATATAAAAAATTTAGACATTAAATAGATTGAAGTAATTTACGATTATCAAGAGACATTCAAATAAAGTTTTTCAACTTAAAATAGCCATGAAAATACATTTTAAAATTTAATTCGAGCTAATGTAGTTAATGAGAATGTTAATTAAGAATAATGTAGTTAATTAGAGTGGAGGCGCAATGGCCCAGTGGTTAGGGCAGCGGACTCGCGGTCATAGGATCGCGGTTTCGATTCCCAGACTGGGCATTGTAAGTGTTTATTGAGCGAAAAAACACCTAAAGCTCCACGAGTCTCCGGCATGGGATGGTGGCGAACCCTGCTGTACTCTTCCACCACAACTTTCTCTCACTCTTTCTTCCTGTTTCTTTCAACCTGTAATTCAAAGGGCCAGCCTTGTCACACTGTGTCACGCTGAATCTCCCTGAGAACTACGTTAAGGGCACATGTGTCTGTGGAGTGCTCTGCCACTTGCACGTTAATTTCACGAGTAGGCTGTTCCGTTGATCGGATCAACTGGAACCCTCGACATCGTAAGCGACGGAGTGCCAACAACAACAACAGTTAATTGGAATGAGGAAATATTGCTTTCAAGGTTTAGCACAAGGTTTGCAATTTCGTTGGAGAGACAAGTCGATTAGATCAACTCCGGTGCTCAACTGGTATTTATTGTATTTACCTCGAAGCAGGAAGTAAAGACGGACGAAATTCTGTTAAGCATTTTGACCGGCCTACTGACAATTCTGCCAGCTCACCGCATTTGATTGAGGAAATACTATGAGCAGAAAAAGTTTCTTGTTCTTCTTCGTAAAGACATGAGAGGATATCAAATATAGAATATGAGGAAATAAGGAAACCCATGATTATAATAATGATAATAATAATAATAACAACAATAATAATTATCATTTCTACTATAGGCACAAGGCCTGAAATTTGTGGGAGGGGCATAGTCGATTACATCGACACCAGTACTCAACCGGTACTTGATTTATCGACCCCGAAAGGATGAAAGGTAAAGTCGACCTCGGCAGAATTTGAACTCAGAACGTAGCGGCAGACGAAATACCGCTAAGCATTTCGCCCGGTGTGCTAACGATTCTGCTAGCCTTATCAATAATAATCCTTTCTACTGGAGTCACAAGGCTTCAAATTTGGGTGAAGGGATTAAGTCGATTACATCGACTCCAGTGCGTAACTGATACTTACTTAATCGACCCCCGAAAGGATGAAAGGCAAAGTCAACCTTGGCGGAATTTGAACTTAGAACGTAGCGGCAGACGAAATACTGTTAAGCATTTCGTACGAGGTACTAATGATTCAACCAGCTCGCCGGCCTAACAACAGCAATAGCAGCAGCAGCAGTAGCAGCAACAACAACAACAACAACAAATGCCCCGGATGCAGTACAGTACCAGGCAGTGGCTTTCACGGCTTCTCATCTTAACTGATTGGAAGTGTTATCATGTACATTGTTTTGTCTTGGTATAAAAAGATGGGCCACAGCAAATATTCTGCTTAAATACCACAGATTTGCTTGTTTGACCTTAACCAGTTGAGCATGCCTCTTGGTGGCAGACGATATGTGCATCTCTGATTAAGAGCAAAAGTAGTGGGAGAGCATCATGGCCATGTGTTGAGAGGAGTTCTTTGGGATTTGAATAATTCACCTCTGAATTATCTATCTATCTATCTATCTATCTATCTATCTATCTTGATGGATTGATTGACGGATGGATAAATAGATAGATAGACAGATAGATAGATGGATAGATAGACTGATGGATAGATAAATAGACATATACATAGACAGGCGGCTAGATAGATAGATTGGTAGATAGAAAGATAGCCAGACTATAAATAGATAGACAGATATGCGTAAAATCTGTTCGTGGAAATCTAATGTATTGCAATTGAACAAATATAAGACTAATTACGTATCTGGTTCTGCGATAAGAAATCCAGTTTTCCTTCAACTGAAAATGGGAAAAAGAACTAAAAGCAACAACAATAACAACAACAACAACAACAACGACAACAACCGTAACAAAACGAAAATAGCCAAAAGATCCTCTTGAAATGGAAAGAAGAACCAAAACAGAATCAGAAACAAAACATAGAAGAAACGCTGTTTATTTGATGGAAATGTTTGCATAACTCGAGATGCAAAAAATAGGTTTAACGGTATTTATCTGTACGAATGCGCACGTGCAGATGTGTTCTTAGTATAGGTTCTCAGAATATGTATGTATGTACGTACGTATGTATGTATGTATGTATGTATATATATATATATGTATGTATATATATATATAT
>NC_068988.1:11929113-11930188 GCF_001194135.2 Octopus bimaculoides | reverse complement strand
TATATATATATATATATATATATATATATATATGTATATATATATATATAATTTTGCATTTGTGTATGTATATATGTATTTATGTATGGATGTATGTGTTTATATATATGTGTATATATATTCACACATACATACAAACATATATATACATATATGCACATATGTGCACACACACATATATAGATCTCTCACATTCTCTATTACACTATATGTGTATATGCACGTATGTGTGTATATGTATATATATATGCATGTATGTGTGAATATATATATATATATGTATATATATGCACATATATATATATATATATATACAAACATTCACATATACATACATAAATACATAGATACATACACAGATACAAACACACATAAATACATACATACACACGCACAGACACAAATATACTCATTCACTTATGCTTGCATGAATCTATGTACATATGTGCAACCCACATGCTTAAATGGGATCTCTAAGTAAACATCAGATAGTAAGAAAAAACTTTGTGCACTTGCTGGGTTTGCTGGAAATGGCAACGAAACCCCTCATAAATTACACCCAACTATCATAAGCATGAGGAAGAACACGTTAGACAATGTGACCCTTAAGGCGACGAGCTGGCAGAAACGTTAGCAAGCCGGGACGAAATGCTTAGCAGTATTTCGTCTGTCTTTACGTTCTGAGTTCAAATTCCACCGAGGTCGACTTTGCTTTTCATGCTTTCGGGATCGATCAAATAAGTACCAGTTGAACACTGGGGTCGATGTAATCGACTTAATCCCTTTGTCTGTCCTTCTTTGTCCCTTCTATATTTAGCCCCTTGTGGGCAATATTGAAATAAGAAACGTTAGCACGCTGGGCGAAATGCTTAGCGGTATTTCATCTGTTTGTACGTTCTGAGTTCAAATTCTGCCGAAGTCGGCTTAGCTTTTCATCCTTTCGGGGTCGATAAATTAAATACCAGTTGCGTACTGGCGTTGATCCAATCGAACGCCCCGCTCCTCCAAAATTTCGGGCTTTGTGCCTAGAGCAGAGAAGACAATATGATCCTAGGAATGCAGAAAAAAAATCTAT
>NC_068988.1:11921080-11928589 GCF_001194135.2 Octopus bimaculoides | reverse complement strand
ATAATAATAATAATAATAATAATAATAATAATAATAATAATAATAATAATAATAATAATGATGATGATGATGATGATGATGATGATGATGATGATGATGATGATGATGATGATGTTTCACCGACTCCAGTACTTGGGTTTTACTATATTTAATTGACAGAAAGGATGAATTACAATGCGTACCACATTGAAATTTGAACTTGAATAGTAAAGAACCTTCCACTCTCTAACTGTAAAGTTTGTAATGGAAACGAAAATCTATGACAATATTAATGGCGTTTATTATAACACACGGCAGTGAGTTGAAGTGAAAAAAAAGAAAAAGAAGAGACTAAAGAACTAAACAACTAATGAAAAAAAAAAGTAAAAAACAAAACAACAGCAGAACATATGTTAGCAAAATAGAAATAGCAATAATATTGACAACAATCACAGCTACCACCACCACAACAACAGCAACAACCACTGCTACAACAACAAGTACAGCTACAACAACAGTTACAACCGTGTAAACAACATCCATTAGCACATAAGCAATAAAGCAATATTTTTGTTTATATTTCCTGCATAAAGCAATAACCAAAACGATAATGAAGAATACTGTTGAAGTAATCACAAGTAACATTTGGAAATAAATAGATCCACCTAGCAGCAGCAGCAGCAGCAGTAGCAGTAGCAGCAGCAGTAGCAGCAGCAGCAGCAGTTGCGGATTCTATATTATAGCTTATATATGTTTTTTACTGTATATGCATGCGTTTCTACCCATTTTATACATATCTACACACACAAACAATCACAAATATATTATAGCGAAGTACCAGTCAAAAATGACGGGGTTTGTTTGGATATGAAATAAAGTATGCAGACATAATTTTTGGTACCAAAAGGTATTCTAATGTTTTTCCTACTCTCTCCTCTCTTATTTTCCTTTTTTTACGAGGGTGAGTCAAAAAGTAATGCCATTTTGTTTAAGACAGGTATAATTACCATCACGGGAACATATATCATACACCAAAATGAAGCTGGTCCTCTGTGAATCACGTTCCTACTTCTCAACATTGTCATCGTTTCTCTCAATAGCAATGTTCCACCTTCGAATGAGAGCATGTATCTCTGCCCCGTAAAATTCTGTTGACTGTTCTTTGAGCCACTTCTTCACTACCTCCACACTCACCAGATTTAGCGCCTTCAGACTATCATCTCTTCGGCGCCATGAAAGAAGGTTTGAGAGGCAAACATTATTCCAGTGATGAGGAAGTGAAAACTATAGTGAAGAATTAGCTCAATGAACAGTCAACAGAATTTCACGGGGCAGGGATACATGCTCTCATTCGAAGATGGAATATTGCTATTGAGAGAAACGGTGACTATGTTAAGAAGCAGGGATGTGATCCACAGAGGACCAGCTTCATTTTGATGTATGATACATGTTCCTGTGTTGGTAATTATACCTTTCCTAAACAAAATGGCATTACGTTTTGACTCACTCTCGTATTTTGAATATCAAAAGCATAATTGACTGTGTTGACGCTATTACAATTAAATATCATAACCATGATATTCGCATTAGCTAATACGTCTTGTTAAGTGAAATCATAAAAAGCAATTCCTGGATCGAGCCAACCAATCGCCGTACTCTTTAGGCCAATCTTTAATAAATCATTTTAAATAGCTTTCACACATTTGTTAGAAACAATTTCCGGAGTTTTCCTTGTGTAATATAATCTTCCACCACTGCTTTTTTCTTATTACTGAAAGAACTGGCTGTTTTGGATCATTCATTGAGTATATCAAAAGCAAATAAATGTCTGAAATAAGAGGTAAGTTTGTCAGAGGAAAACACAGTCATGCATCTAACCCGTTCGTCGTCATCGATTTAAAAAATTTCCTTGTCATACGTCTAATCTATTCATTGCCATTAATTCTTAACACTTTACATGTGGTGATACATAGGATACATATGTGGCGGTACATAGGACATATTTCCCTCGCATCCATGTATCATATGTTATACACTTTTCTAATTGTTTTCAATCATCAGAATATCTTGGGACATAAAACTTCATATTATTCAGGGCGTATGAAAGAAGGGTGAGCTAAAATTTGTAAACAAACTCGGACGTTTAGGGCAAACTTCTGAAACTGCTTTGGTCAGGCAATGGTTTAGATATCCTTGTCATACATTTAACCTTTACATGGCCGTCGCTTTTAAAATTTCGCTGCAATATAGCTAACTTATGCATCGCTATTTATTATTAATGTTTGTTATCATAAATCTAACCCATCCATCATTATTGCTAATTAATTTCCGTTGTTCAACAGCTTTTTAAAAATATCGTAGACAACTCTATTCATAGCCTGCAGAAACACAAAGCTAGATGCTTCCTACATATTCAACAATAATTTTCGAAAATGGAAGCGTTCAAATTCTTTAACACCGAGAGTGTATATTCTTGAAATAGTTTTATCTCAGCCATGAATCGTTGGTTTGTATAGCGTAGTTTTCTTGTCAGAACCATAATGATACTTAATGAACGAACAGAGTAGACCTTGTGCTCGCTTATCTTGTTGACTTAAGAGAAATCACGCTGTCAGATGGGTATTTTTTTTCGATTAGCGGCTTCTAATGCGTGTCTCTCATTTCCTTCAGTGAAGAACACACTCTTCTATTTTCCAATAAACTGTCATCCGTGCGATTGTGTGTGATTTGTCAGTCGTTTTGTATTCCAAGTGTCGCCACACTTAGAATACAAAAATGTATCTGACATTTAAGTTTTGAGAGTCGTTCTCTTCAACAATTATTGGCTCATTATTAATTTTATCAGTTTGAACATTCACACAATCGAGGCATTTATTCGGAAATATAATTGATTGATTTCACTGGAGAACATATATCGTTATTGATGCGGCTGTTGAAATTGAAAGCTCGAGATATTTATTGTAAAGAACAACGTATCAGCTATCAACAGTGTGCTTGACCCGTACATTTTTGGTCGGTTTTTCTACGTTGGATAGCTGCAACCAGTTGCATGTGTATGCGACTGGAACTCACGGAAACCTTTACAGCATATTTCATTTTACATGCACAGTATATCTATCTATCTATCTATCTATCTATCTATCTATCTATCTATCTATCTATCTATCTATCTATCTATCTACCTACCTATTTAAAATAACGAAGGTGGCTAAACGCAATATAAAACCAAAAATTTATTTGGCACTAATATGAACCAATGACTGATTGAGCAAAATGTTAATGTTAAAATTATTCATTTGGGAAATACGATGTACTGACAGGCAGGATTTAGCATAACCATCAGTGATGGAGTAGTCAATGCTGACAAAATTTAATTGCAAATGAAACTAGCTTGCTAGTATAGTGATCTCACTCGCTGTGGGGTGGTTATCTCACCTGTCGGTACATAGAATGCGCTTTTTGTGTCTATAAAGATTTTTGACACTTGCTTCTAGTGTATATATATATATATATATATATATACGCGACGGGATTTCACACAATTTCCACCTCACCCACTACTCTTTGGCCAGCCCGGGGCTATAGTAGAAGACACCTGCCCAAGGTGTTATGCAGTGGGACTGAATACTAAGCCACGTGGCTGAAAATCGAACTTCTTAAGCGCCAGCCATGCTTGTATATCTATATCAAGCTATGCACCTATATATCTACATCTATATTTATGTCTATATATTTTTTATTAACATCAATCAGAAGCAACAGAATATAGTCGACTGCTCTCTGTTGCTGAATCAATAGAGAGCAGTCACAATATTTCCTTACATAACTGCCTACTCTGAAGAGCGCAGAGTTACTTAATAGGATTGTTATCTAACATCCCGTTCAACCCATAGTGTGAAATCGATTGATAAGGTCGGCCATAATAGATATATAATACTTTATATTGCAATTAATATAACTGCTCTATTGACAAATATACACATGCACATGTTTTCTGACGTATGGATTCTTAAACAGTATATCTCTCTTTCTCTCTCTCTTCCTATCTATATTTATATATATGACATTACATCGTTGATTCGAAAACGGCCACTGATATTAAATTATATAATAGGAAGAATGAAAATGTATTTCATCAAATTACGACCATTTTAAATCAGTTCCTCAAAGTAAGCAACGTTTGAACTTTAACATACAAAATGTTAGAGGCTGAAGCTAAAGGGTCAGAAAAGCATCAGAATGTAATATTCCACAATTGGCACGGCTGTTGTCATTATAGTATTCCACGGAAAAGAGACAGAAATTGTGACTTAACTAAAGATGTTATAACTTCCTTGTTGTGGATGAAGTAGCAATGATTTCTAGGGATACTGACGGTGAAAGCAATTTCATTATCAGTATTTCTAAAAGGGGGGTTTCCTTACAGTCTCACCATTTCTTCTTCTTCTGTAAGTGTTATAGGGACAACTACCGTTGGAATATTATATTTTGAAGCGTCTGGAGCTCCTTCAGTTCCAACTGTCCTTTTAAGCGAAAGCTTGAACCATTCTTTGGTTACTTGTTCTGTAATTGTCATAATTTGAGAAATGAATCTTTACGTTCTCTCATTCTTTGCGAGTGCTTCTAATAGCTCGAGAATTCAGAGCACAGGTCTCGCAAACTAAGCATTTGGAGTTCTAATCTCATTTGAGGCAGTATCTACTAACCCACTTTTTAAAGTCAGTAAACTCGATTAATCTTAAAAGCGTCAGAAAAAAAAAATGCTTTACAGGATTTATTCCATTCTTTAAATTGAAATTCTGAGTTCGAATCCCACCGAGAACAGCCTTTTTTTTTTGCATTTCAGGGTCACTAAAATAAATTAAGCGTATTAAGAATAAATATGTGAGTCATTAATTCGTTTCTCGCTCTTTCCTTTGCATATAAACATAACGATATATAATTTAATATCATTGACCATTTTCAAATCATTTTATGTAAAGTTGGACAAACTGATGAGAGCCACCTTCAATAGGGTGCTTGTTGGTGGTGCGAGGATAGATTTGGCCATGAAAGTGAAAACAATAACGACCCATATCCTGGGGCATTTGATACAAGAATTCCAAGCGAAACAATGATAAATACAGAATTGTTTGATCTTCTGTAACCTTTGAAGTTTTTTTGTCATTAGAATTCTTTCGGTTGTTGAGTAAATTACAAAAATATGGTAATGTTTCTCTTTGGTTAAGCAGTATTACTTTACTTTTGCGACAGCGGTTATTGATTTTAAATACTAAGAGAAACTCCGATGAAAAAGAAATGCCGCTTCAAGATTAGTAAACAATATTTAAAGGCCAGCAAAAAGGTAGTTTTTGAGGAGGGGGGTGAGTCAATTACATTTATCCTATTTCTTAGCTGGTGTTTGAATTTATCAACCTCGAAGGGATGGAAAGCAAAATTAGCTTCAGCGGAATTTGAACCCATAATGTAAAGCTGAAGCATATCTCAATAAGCATTTTGTTCAACGCACCCACGATTCTGCCAGTCCACCGTCTTTGTTTCGAGTTTTTGGCACAAGAATAAAAATCTTACAAGTAAGGGTAACCGATAACATCGACCTCAGCGGTCAACTGGGACTTATTTTATGGACGTCCAAAGGATGAAATGTAAACTCAATCTTGACAGAATTTGAAACTCAATCTTGAAAGAATTTGAAACTCAGAACTTAAAGATCTGGGAGAAATACCACTAAGGGTTTAGCCTGATGCTAACAACTCTTCTGACACACCACCTTAAAGATCTGCACAAAATCACACCGCAAATTTATTTCATTGAAAAGCAACATGGTCGACTATAATAATAAACTGTTTATGTTCTGAGTTTAAATTCGGCTGAGATCAAAGTTGCTTTTCACCCTTTCAGGGGTCGATGGAATTACCAACCACCTCCCATCCAACTTGCTGGCCTTGTGCCGTGATTAGAAGCGATTCTTATGATCTACTTGAAATAATATTTGCATTGCTTTGTCTTTTGTTGATACAATTTTCTTAACTTCATTCATCAATAACTACAGGATATCTATTTCTAGCAATTAGCCTATTTTCTTTTTACAATTTGCAGTCTTTGATTTCTAGGTCTTCTTTCTTTTCCGAGTCTTCTCTGTCCTTCATCTTCTGTTTAATTTCATCTTCTTTCAGTTATTCTTATCGTTATTACCTCTAGCATTGCTTTTGTTTCTTTTTGTGATTATTGTTGTAAGTTTCCAGCGATGTTCCTCTCAAATTCCTATGAAATATCGACTTTTTCTTCTAACAATCATCGTTTTTCTGTAGTTCATTGCCGAACAATTTCTACATTAAACTGATCGTCTTCATCTGTTTGTCTTACAATTACTTTCTGCATATTTGAAAAGCTCAAACTAAGGATATATTTTGATATGAAGGACAGGATTCGAACTTAGATTGACTGCACAACGCTGAAATAACTACCATAAGAATTCTCGCTCAACGCTCGAATATTCTGTGAATCTTGCATACTGGATTCTTTTATTAAGAAACCTGAGAGGATGAAAGAGAGAATCGACCTTGGCGGGTTTTGAGCTCAGAGACCGGGGAGTCTGATCATATAATATCGCCAGTAATTCTATAGGAAGCTCTACCGATTTTTGCCAAGTCGATGCAACACTTACGTAAAGACACATCAACGCACACATCCACCGACACACACACACACGCACACACATATATGTATGCATATATATATATATAAATATATATATATATATATATATGTGTATACATATTTTTAATTTCTTATTTGTTTCAGTCATTTGAATGTAGCCATGCTGGAGCACTGCCTTTAGCCGAACAAATCGACCCCAGGACTTATTTTTTGTAAGCCTAGTACTTATTCTATCGTTGTCTTTTACCGAACCGCTAGGTTAGGAGACGTAAGCATACTAACATTGGATATCAAGCGATGGTGTGGGGACAAACATTGTCTCACAAATACACATACACATACA
This sequence comes from Octopus bimaculoides, assembly GCF_001194135.2. Classification (NCBI taxonomy): domain Eukaryota; kingdom Metazoa; phylum Mollusca; class Cephalopoda; order Octopoda; family Octopodidae; genus Octopus; species Octopus bimaculoides. Next base: position 11,921,607 of record NC_068988.1, on the reverse strand, counting down.
CACACATATATACATACACGACGAGATTCTTTCAGTTTCCATCTAAGAAATCCACTCACAAGGCTTTGGTCGGCCGAAGGCTATAGTAGAAGGCGAGACGCAGTGAGACTGAACCCGGAACCATGTGGTTGGAAGGCAAGCGTCTTACCACACAGCCACTACGGTGCATACATGTGTGTGTGTGTGTGTCCTCGTGCTTGTTTTGGCCTCTCCACCACTTCACAGCAGGTCAAGCAGAAGCAGACATGATGGATGGATTGCTACGATCCATCATGTTCAAGTTGGAACATGATTGATTGTAGCAATGAGGGAGAGTAATTATGTAAGCTTAGAAACAATCAAAATAATCACACAGAGTATCTATGGCTTGAATCAGGGACCTCATATTAACAAATACGTACATACATACATACATACATACATACACACATACATGCATACATGCATGCATACATAAACTTATACGCTTATACGCATATTTATTTGCCTCTGTGTGTGCGTGTAAATATATATATATATATGTATAT
>NC_068988.1:11919149-11920600 GCF_001194135.2 Octopus bimaculoides | reverse complement strand
TATATATATATATATATATATATATATATATATGTACATGCAAACACGAAGCGTTTCTACACTGTATCTCTCTAGAAAATACACTTACAAGGCACTGGTGGTAACGATGGTACAAGAGAAAACACTAAGGTGCCAAGGTACCGCACAGTTGGATTAAACCTGAGATCACGTGGTTGCAAGCGAGGTTCTTAACCATCTCAGCCATGTCTGAGATGTGAACATGTAAAAATGCAGATATACTTTTATTTTTCTTATTATTTTATTGGCTTGCATCATTTCATTGCAGCCATGCTGGAGCAACGCTTGGAAGGATTTTAGTCGAGCAAATCATATAGTATACGTATTCGCGTGTGATTATGTATATATCTCTGTGTATATATATACATGTGTTTATTTTTCTAGGCCTCTTTCGCCGAACGGCTAAGTTACAGGAAAGTAAACACAGCAACACCGGTTGTCAAGCGGTGATACTGGGACAAACACATACACACACACATACTTATAGTCTTTCAGTTTCCGTCTACCAAATCCACTCACACGGCTTTAGTCGACCCGAAGCTATAGTAGAAGATACTTGCCCAAGGTGCCACGCAGTGGTACTGAACCCGGAACCATGTGGTGGGGAAGCAAGCTTCTTACCACACAGCCACGCCTACGTCTAAATATTGCATCGCCCGTATGTATTTATATATGTGTAGGTATATATATTTATATAGACATTTATATGCTTATACAAACACATGTATACACGTATCTGTCTTTCTTCCCGCCTCACCTTTCTCTGTAGATAGTTATATACGTAGATAACTATCTAAAGCTATACATACACACATATATATATATATATATATATATGCACGTATTTACGTACATCAATATATGTAAACGCACAGGCGCACACAGGTATATAGACATACACGTATACACACAAATTACTGTTTCCTTTAACAGCAACGATCAGTAGTTTGGTTGATAGGAATTAAGATAATGGCTGCGCTAACGAGGTTATGTGAATTCAAAAACATGTTTAGGTGTATTGCGATAATGACGTTAGAAGAGATGAAATGGAAATGTTCCTCCAATGACACACAGACACACAGACACACACACACTCACACATACACACACACACACACACCCACCCACCCACACACACACACACACACACACACACACATGTATATATATACACAGAGATATATACATAATCACACGCGAATACGTATACTATACGTATGTATATTTGTACTCACACACGCACGCACGCATAGAGACACACACAAACACATATATGTATACACACGTGTATATGCACACACTATTACATTGCAATGATGTAGGATTATAAGCATACATAAATGTGTATGAATATATATATTTACCGGTGTGGATATACACATATACATATATACATCCATATGTATATATATATATATATATATATATATATA
>NC_068988.1:11918328-11918741 GCF_001194135.2 Octopus bimaculoides | reverse complement strand
ATATATATATATATATATATATATATATATATACGCGCGTGCACATACACATATACACGCATCAAGGGACATGAAGAAGGTCGCTGAACTTTCTCAGTGAATATCTGGGTCTTTATGCGCGCGCGCGCGTGTATGCATGCGGGTCTCTGTGTGTATGTGTGTGAGAGTGTGTGTGAATGTGTGCGTGAATGTGTGTGTGTGAGTATGTACGTATATATTCCTCATTTACGTTATTCTTTTATTGCTTTAATCTTTTCGCAGTGTCAGCATTCACTGGGCTGCGGCCATTCTAGGACAACGCCTTCAAAGTTACACTCAGACATACACACACACTCTCACTCACACAAACACACACACACAAACACATCATCCCCCAAATCTCTCATGCACACACACAAGATATCTGTCTATCT
>NC_068988.1:11917544-11918318 GCF_001194135.2 Octopus bimaculoides | reverse complement strand
TATAGCTGAATGTAGATACATTCAGCTATATCTGCAATCCCTGCATTATACATGCATTTGTGCATACGTAACCATAATTATACATACGTCTGTGTTCATATACGAGTACATTTCATTGTGACCCAGGTTGGTTTCTAAGTCATTGCCTCATTAATGTAAAATTATAAAGAAACGACGAAGATAATGCATTTCTATAGACAGAGCCTATATCAAACGCCTTACTATATTCCTCGCTAGCGTAAGTATTCTAGAGAAATCATTACACAAAAGCATGACAGAAGGAATAGAGACACACTCTTGCAGACAGACAAAGAAACAAACGTACACATGCACACTGCACATACTGTCATTGCACACACTGCCATATATATATTATATATATATATATGCATACACACATAGGCATGTATCGTGAGACAGAAGTCGTTGAACTTTGTGAGAGAGTGTATATATGGTTGTACGAGCATTTTTTGCTATGTCATTCCTTTTATGCATTTAGTACTTTGCAGTTTTACTGATGCCAGCAGTCTTCGTTAAACGGTCAGGTTGGGGCAACGCCCTTTAAGGTTTTTTCACTTGAGTTATTGTATTGATCCCACTTCTTAGACTACATCCCGTCTGCTATATATCTCTCTCTCTCTTACCATCTCTCTTTTCTTATGCGCTCGTGTCTTTCTCTGTCTCACTATATCTATCTATCTATCTATCTATCTATCTATCTATCTATCTATGTACGTCTACATATACATGTATATATATATATATATATATATA
>NC_068988.1:11906572-11917194 GCF_001194135.2 Octopus bimaculoides | reverse complement strand
ATATATATATATATATATATATATATATAGGTGTAAACACACACACACATATATATAGTTTGTGCATATGTGTCTTTGTGTTTTCCCCACCCACGGCTTGACAATCGCTGTTGGTTTATTTATGTCCAAGTATCTTAGCGGGCACCTGGTGGTGATGGTGATGATGATAGTGGTGGTGGTGATGATGATGATGATGACGGTGATGATGGTGATGATGATGATGATGGTGATGATGGTGATGAGGCCTCCAATTCTCGGCGTTCTTGGGCATAATATTATCGCTTGCATCTTTGCCTCTACCAAATTTCCCTTAGGTAGCTTACAATGACCAAGGCTCTGGTTACAGACAAAATTCCGCTCCGTATATCACGCAGAGGGAGCGAACCTAGGGCCTAATGACAAGGAAGCAGCGAAGCAAACTTCAAAATCATTCAGTCGTGTTCACGTCGAAGCCAGCTGTGGTTTGTCGACGACTGTCCGAAAGAGTGTTGGTCGATTGTCGGAAAGTTTAAAAGACACGAGGAACGAACAGTTTTAGTCTTTCCGATTCTTTACTTTCCAATAAAGAGCAGAGAAAGGCGAGGGAGTTAATTGGGGTGGAATGAGATAGGTTAAAGCGGAGTAATGTTGTTGGCGGTGTTAATTTTGTTGATGGTGGTGGTGGTGGTGGTACTGTGAGGGGGCAAGAATAAGAAAACCGACGAAAGAGAGATGAAATGAGTTGAAGACAATAAACAGGAAGTGGATGCCAACCGGAAGTTAGTTTGAGTGTTCTAAAATAGAATCTGACAGGTGAAATATATTGGCAAAGGTATGTGGTACTTAAACGCCCAGAAAGACAATATCGATCACACACACAGCGCGCGCGCACTGTTATATATATGTTTGTGTATGTTTTTGGTGATTAATGCCATTCTGTATGCATCAATGTGAACATACGTACGGTATCAACTAAGCATATAGTATCATAGAAATAACGTTATACAATCTGTTACCATACGTATAGTGTACACAAAAACAACTATATACACGTATGTGGAGATATACAAATTTACCATAATAATTAGACCATGAATTTGAAATGCAACCTTATAATTCTTACAACGAAGGGGATTGAATGTTACTAACTATCGAACAGCCTAGTCAACTTTTTATTACACACACACGGATACTAACACAAAATACTGTTTATTTTTATGTTAAGGTAGTTATTTATGAAAAGAATTTAACGTTAAAGGTTTACTTAATGCTTTTAAGTGAAATAATTCTTTACTGATAAAGAATTTTACAAATTTTTACAAAGAAAAGTTTGATAGTGAGTTCAAAGTTACATATACAGGGTGTCCACAAAGTCTGGCTAAATGGGGATTAACACATACTTTAAGACATTATTATTTCTTATATTTAATTGTTTATGTTATGATTTTATTTACTCGATGTACCCAGACTTTGTGGACACCCTGTATATTCTAAAATAGCGTGGATCTTCTTCCCAGCCAATGGTCCTGTGTTCAGTCCCTCTACGTGATACCGGGGGCAAGTGTCAAAGCCTTGTGAGTGGATTTGGTAGACGGAAACTGAAAAAAATCTTGTCATGTACAAATATGTGCGTGTGTGTGTGAGTGTGTTTGTTTGTGTGTGTGTGTGTGTGTGTGTAATTGTGCGTGCGCACGTGTGTATGTGTCTCTGTTTTGCCCTGCCTCCACCACTTGACAACCATTGTTGCCTTGTTCACAACTTCGTAGCTTAGCATTTCGACAAAAGAGGTCGATCGGAGAAGTACCTGGCTTTAAAAGAAAGTACTGAGGTGCGACTATAAGAACCCGTGCTCCAGCATGGCCGCAGTCAAATGACGGAAAGAATTAAAAAGACAAAAGACACGCACACGCGCACACACACACACACACACACACACACACACACACACACACACACACACACACACACACACACACACACTATTTTGCAATTTTGGAATTATTGCGACGTTAGCTTCAGCTTTTCAGCAGATCAGCCATTAGTTTACTAAATTTCTGGCGGCGGGAGTGACTTTGACTCTAAGCATTTTGTTAACTTTCTTTAGGCAAAAGAAAATTTGCAATTAATTCTTTTTTGCTTACAGCATTCAATACATCACTTTTTCATTTATCTAAATCTAAACTCACTTGGATAAATAAAATGACTTGACAGGGAAAGGAAACCATTTGAGTTTGTTTTCTATCTCTCCTGTTTTTTTTTTGTCTCATCGTTATTTCTTTATTCGAATCTGACGGATTTTAAAACACATTACATTCGTTGTAGTTCTGACAAATTCTTCTGAAGAATTTCCACATCACAAACGCGAAACCATTTCAATGTTTTCTGTTTTCTTCAGTGGTTCTCAACCATTTTTTTCCTATGGACCCCTTTGGCTTCTATTTTACTCAGGGTCCAGTATAATGGTTCCTCAGAGTCATTCGATGTCTAACAATTCCCATTTTATTTTTATGATGAAATATTAGAAATTGCATAAAACCATTTAAATATTTTTGTATGTTAAGGCGGCGAGCTGGCAGAAACATTAGAACGCCAGGCGAAATGCTTAGCGGTATTTCGTCTGCCGATCAAATTCCGCTGAGGTCGACTTTGCCTTTCGGGGTCGATAAATTAAGTACCAGTTATGTACTGGAGTCGATGTAATCGAGTTGATCCGTTTGTCTGTCCTTGTTTGTCCCCTCTATGTTTAGCCCCTTGTGAGCAATAAAGAAATTGAAGTAGATGGTGAATATGTTCCGGAATAATCATTTAAAAATGTTTTTGTTAAATGTTGTTATTGTTTTTGTAGAATAAAATTTATTGAAAAAAAAGCCGCAATAATTATGCACCAACTTAATATATTTTTATCGATTCGCAAAGCGGAATTGGAAATCAGAGCAGAGCGACTCGGATATTTTTAATTTATTGCCTTTACAAATATATTCATTGATGATTTTCATAATGCGATATTATATTTCTTGTTGGCAGCAGTGAAATGATCGAATCGTTAGTATGCCGGAAAAACATCTTTAGCGACATTCCTTCCGGTTTTACGTTCTGAGTTCAAATTCCGTTGCGTTCGATTTTACTTTTAATCCATTCGAACACTGGGTCGATTTAATCCACCTAGATCTCTTCCCGAATATTTCGGTCTTTGTGCCTATGGCAGAAAGGTTGTTATATTTACAGTGTTGCATACATCACGAACTATGAAAACAAAACAAAATAACGTTGTTATATCTTAGTAATAACTGTGGAAAACCAATTTATTAAGTTGGTTCATTTGAGTTATTTCCCTTGGTTCATTTTACTTTGTAGTTATGCAAGTTATAATAACTACACAAAATATAATTATAATTCTTTTATTCTTTTATTTGTTTCAGTCATTTGACTGCGGCCATGCTGGAGCACCGCCTTTAGTCGACCCCAAGACTTATTCTTTGTAAGCCTAGTACTTATTCTATCGGTCTCTCTTGCCGAACCGCTAAGTGACGGGGACGTAAACACACCAGCATCGGTTGTCAGGTGATGTTGGGGGGGGGGGAAACACACACACACACACACACACATATATATATACGACGGGCTTCTTTCAGTTTCCGTCTACCAAATCCACTCACAAGGCTTTGGTCGACCCGAAGTTATAATAGAAGACACTTGCCCAAGGTGCCACGCAGTGGGACTGAACCGGGAACCATGTGGTTGGTAAGCAAGCTACTTACCACACAGCCACTCCTGCGCCTTAGAAAAAATTATTTTATCAATTGCTAAAAAGTGTTTTCGCAGACTGTTGATGAGGTCGAATAGGTTGAAACATGCTTAAAGTTATCTTTGACTTGCTAGAAAAACACCAGCCTTTTATTCTTCTAAACACCTCAATGATCTTGATGAGTTTAATTCTTAATTTCCTGAAATTATCTCCCTTTTCATTCAGACTCGTAAACGATTGTTGACAGATTATTATTTTCGTTCACTAAGTCAGAGGAAAATTTCATTCACCATATACATTGTGTATTTGGCCTGCAGCCTTTACTACATCACACTTTATCTTATTTAATAAATCGATTATGTTGTTCAAACTACATTTCTGAATTTCTACTCCATGTAGAAATAACTGAAAGTGTGATAAAATAAAAGCAACAACAACAACAACAGCAACAACAACATCGCTCTTATCAAACTCACGATCATCATCATCATTATCATTATCATCAACAACAATGAGCAAGAAATAAACTACCATGAAAGTAGCGTTTAGCAAGTTATATGATTTTTTTTATCGTTTGTTAGAAGCTACGTTTTCCCCTACATATCTCACATCAGAACTTAACATTTTAATTTAGAAAAATAAGTATTTTTCCCCGATTCAGCAAAAGTTTGGCAAAAAGATTTTCGATAATCTGCTAATGTGGTACTATTTCAAGTAAGAAATATGACCAAAAAAAAAAAAAAACAGAAGGAAAGAAGAGAGAAATATAAAAAAAATTGCATTACAATCGGTTTTTGAGAACGTTATATTTTAAAAACGAATATTGTTTCTTGACTTACAGTACGTTTTGCAGAATAATAAAATATAAAAGCTTATAGCGATTGTGTGACTACAAGCAACACACACACAAAAAAATTAATAGCGTTATTAAGTTCAATAAGAATATTAAAGTAAACACAATGAGAAATAAAAAATACAAATAATGAATAAAAAAAAAATCAACAACAAAAACAAACTAGCAAACGATACAAAAAGAACATGTAAAATAGCCTTAAGTTAGAAAATACTATTTTATAAATTAAGATTATTATTGTTGCTGTTGTTGATTTTATTATTATTATTATTATTATTATTATTATTATTATTATTATTATTATTGTTATTATTATTATTATTATTATTTATTTATTTATTTATTTTTTTTAATGGAAGCAGATATTCATTTTGTCAACTTGGTTGTCAAAACTATCAGTGATAAGAGCAACTGCTCCACAAAATCTTTACAAGAACCACTTTTATAGAAGTAACCAATCAAGTAAGAGAAACATCAACATCAACGCCATCTTGTGACTGGCTGACAAACTAATCATTCAAAATATTTCTAAAGGGAAATGAAGAATAAAATAAAATAAAATAAAATAAAAATAAAATATAAAGTTTAAATGTAAGTTGATTAGTCGATGATTGTCAAGCGATTTCAGCGTATGTGATACACAAGTGATTCTTTGGATGTGAAGTTCACTACCTTTTTCCAATTAAAAGTATTCTTTTGAAATCATTCCCTGTCTTTTGAGACTGAAGCTGGTTTTGAAAATTTTCTGGATAGCTCCAGAGATGTGAATGTTTATTTTTTCCACCCTTCCCCCATTCTATCGTGTTTGTTTTATTAAGAAAGCGATGATGGACAGTTTATCTGAATAAAGTTGAATTTCAAATATTTAGACTGTTTTTTGTTTACTTCATCGATGTGACTTTACAAATATTTTCTCAACTAGCGCCATTTTATTTTATAATTTTTCTAATGATTTACATCACTAACGGCTCATTTCGAGAAATTGTTTGGAAATAATAACGCAATGTTTATTGTGTACCCTGCTAACTAACTAACTATCTAACCACCTTCTTTGACAACTGAATAAATTCCACGTCATTTATTAAAATTTCATTAAAAATCTGTTTGCCAAAACATGATATAATGAAAATTCTAAGCTCTATTGCATATTGCATTATATAACAAGATGAAAGAGAAACCGAAGCAAAATTTTATCTGTTTTATATATAATATTTTGCATGTAATTAATAACTCTTAGAATCACTTCAAGTTTAACCGTACTTAGCAAAGGATGAAACCTGGTTGGACACATGAAGTGTTTTAAATACGAACTTGTCACCAATTCAAATATGCTTGAGACATGTTCGAAGCGAGCTTCTTAACAACACCGCCATGCTTGTACCTTTTCGCTTTTTATAAACTATTCGAAAGAAAGAAAAAAACCCCAAAAAACGGGAGCTTTATTGATTCGAATATTAGAAAAGAAAAAGAAAAAGAAAAAGAAAAAGAAAAGAAAAAAGAAATCGAAAGGCGGCGAGCTGGCTAAAATGCTTAGCAGCAGTTAGTTCATCTTGAAGTTCTGAGTTCAAATTCCGTGAAATACAGCTTTGCCTTTCATCCTTTCGTAGTCGATAAGAAAAGTACTAGTTGAGCACTGGGGTTGATATAATCAACTTAACCCCCCCCCCTGAACTTGTTGGCCGAGTGCTAAGTATGAAATCAATATATGTAATAATAAAAAGCATGTAATATGTAATAAATTACATATGGAAAATACTGGAAGGACTGGTACCAAACTTTGGCATCAAATACTACACGAATGCCCGCACAGGTCGCCGCTGCATGGTACCAAGGGTACCGTCCACTGCATCTCACATAAGAACAAGGTACTGCAACAGCCTCGGTTTCAGAGGACCTCAGCTCTTTAATGCCCTGCCAAAACAATTGAGAGACCTACAAGACATGGATATAGAGGTCTTCAAAACAAAACTCGACACTTTCCCCTCCACGATACCAGACGAACCAATGGCTCGAAATGAGACACAGTTTAGGCCAGCGATGTCAAATTCTCTGATACACCAGATGTACCATCAAAAGTTTTGATTGGACTATATCAGGTGGAGGAGAAGAGTCATGCAAGGAACGTGAAGAAAGCACAGCATAAAGACGGAAAGTCATGGTGGTGCTCCAGCATGACCGCAGCCACTTGGCTGAAACGCATAAATAAATAAATTGTAAGGGATTAATCATTTTACTAATCGTGTGGATATGGAAAAAGGTTGAAAAGTACGTAATAACGGAGACGGATTCCGGATACGAAAAATAAAGTCATTCTGCAGCATACAAAAACCAGCATCAACGGCATAAGCAAACGGAATCTTTAGATTAGAAAGACCATATTTTATTAACCAATTTTCATTCTTGTTGTGCTGAGGGGTTAATTCTATGAAAATGTAAGAGTTACTTTCACTATAAATCCCAAATGCACAGTTGTCATTTTGATTAATGTAAACAATGTAGTGTAAAATGATTAAAACGCTCTATCCTCTTGTGTGTAGGATAACTATTGTCTATAGAGGGGTTGCGCGGATGAACATAGAAGTTTATATGTGACAATTTAACAAGAGCTAATATTATTTATTATATATAACGGAGTATTAATGCAGAAGATCCTGTACTGTCTTGCTTACACATACACGCACATATGTGTGTGTGTGTGCGTGCATGCGTGCGTGCATGTGTATATGTTTGTATATATATATATATACACATATACACGTATGTGTTTTCAGAAATACACACATGTACATATACACACATACATATATATACGCACATATGTGTATATATATATATATATATATATATATATATATATATATACACATCTCTTTACTCTCGCTTTACTTGTTTCAATCATTTGACTGTGGCCATGCTGGAGCACCGCCTTTCGTCGAGCAAATCGACTCTAGGACTTATTATTTGTAAGCTTTGTACTTATTCTATCAGTCTCTTTTGCCGAACCACTAAAGTTACGAGGAAGTAAACACACCACCATGAGTTGTCAAGCGATGTTGGGGGAGACAAACACAAACACACACACACATATATATACATATACATATATACGACGAGCTTCCTTCAGTTTCCGTCTACCAAATCCACTCACAAGGTTTTGGTCGGCTCGAGGCTATAGTAGAAGACACTTGCCCAAGGTGCCACGCTGTGGGACTGAACCCGGAACCATGTGGTTAGTAAGCAAGCTATACACATATATAAATATATGCACATATTTTTCTTATTATTATTCTCCTCCTTTTCATTGTTATCAAAAAAATAACAGTTTGATTCGGCCCTAAGCGACTAAAAGTTTGATCCAATCAATAGAACAGCATGCTCGTGAAATTAACGTGCAAGTGGCTGAGCACTCCACAGACACGTGTACCCTTAACGTAGTTCTCAGGGAGATTCAGCGTGACACAGTGTGACAAGGCTGCCCCTTTGAAATACAAGTACTACAGAAACAGGAGGAAAGAGAGAGAAAGTTGTGGTGGAAGAGTACAGCAGGGTTCGCCACCATCCCCTGCCGGAGCCTCGTGGAGCTTTAGGTGTTTTTTCGCTCAATAAACACTCACAACGCCCGGCCTGGGAATCAAAATCGCGATCCTATGACCGCGAGTTCGCTGCCCTAACCACTGGGTCATTGCGTCTCCTTGTACAGATGATGATTTGGAAGAGAAATGAATTCTGAATCTGTTATTACATATTTAAGACATATTTTATTATAGCTATCGTATTATTTCGTCAGTGAGACAATGAATGTAGCAAAGTGACTCCATTGTTGGACTGTGATAAGCCAGCACTAGATCTTAATCCGGCTCCGGTATCTAAAAGTTTTAATAATCCAATTATAGGGGATAAAGAGGAATTATATATGAAGAAAAACAAAAAAACATACTACCAGTGAAACCAAATCAGTCTTAGTTTATGTTAGTTCTCAAAGAAAAATCTAATGTTTCAAGTTATTGCTAGCGGCAGATTTGAAGTTGTCAGTGACAGGAGCGTTAATGAAGTCAAATTTCGTTTGGTCTATGTTTCCATGACGGATATTATGCATCTCCCGTCTTCGAACACCTTCTCTCGTGTACGGATAGTCGAATACATGAAATTTATATAAAGAACCTATGTGATTTTGTGTGCCAAGCTAAAGCTGTTTTAAGATATTATTACACGTAACTTTACATCGTCGACATGAAAAACACTGCAGCTATAAAGTCCTTGAAAGAAAATATGAAAACAGAAAGAAGGAAAAAAAGCATAGTTGGAGAGAGCCTCTTGGTCAAAATCACGATTATTGATGGAAAAGTAAATCTATGGACATTCAAACTACTGCAGATATAAAGAACTATAAATCTTCTTTAAGTCTTTTGAAAAAGATTTATGGTCTACAGTAATCACCCCTTACGTCGTTAAAAATCAATGGTTGGCGAAAGTTTTCTCAGGCATCCAAGAGGAAATAAATGCAGAAAAGTTCATTGAAGCAATCTCTCCAAAAGACTTTTAATTGTTGTTATTATTATCGCTGGTAAAATTAGGGAAGCCCCTATTAATCACTCATCGTGTACTAATCTTGTAAATAAGTTTGGTACCGTTTAGGTATTAAAAAAAAAATGAATGATAAATGTTTATTATTATTTCCGTTTCAGATAGGCCCTGTCAGGGGCCATAAGGATTACCGTTAGCATTATCATGCTGTCCATTCTCAGCATGTTAAAGTAAATCTAAAGTAAAACTCATAATTATGTCTCTCTTTTGTATTTCTTTCTATTCAACATTCAATCAATTCATCCGTTGACCTCCTATTGAACATGCGCTTAGAAAGTGAAAGTAGGATGCTGGATGACGTCAAACCTTATCGAGTAAACTTAATGATCAAAGGAGTTTCAGCAGTGAGTGTTTAGTTTCTTAAGGGGTGGGCGGTCTCTAATATTGCTTTTATTTCTTTAACACTCTAGGATATGAGTTCAACCGTTGCAAGCACATATTTCTCCGAAAAAAAAAAAAACCCCAAAAAAAAAACAAAAAAAAAAAAACGATCTGACCTTAAAGAAGCAGAGGATTCATTAAAAATGTAGTTAAAGAGGCGTGATGGTCCTGAAAGGAATGCTTTTAATTCGAGCTACATTTGAACAAATATGTAAATAGATGCGAATGCAAAAATGGTTTTCCACACACCTATGACTGTAGGGTTTAGAAGATTGCTTTGCCCCATACACTGTTTCAGGTTCAATCCCAATGCACATCAGTTTGGAGGAATGTCTTTTATTATAGACACAGACCAACCAATGCCCTCTGGGTGAATTTGGTAGACGAAAACAAAAAGAAACCATGGTGCGCGCGTATATATTTATATTATATATAATACTATTTTATGAGCTTAAAACTTTCAGCTTATAAAATACTACCATTATTATTATTTATAGAATTGTAAAAATCGGCACTGTTTAATAAAACCATTGGCAGTAAAAAAGCACACGATAGTTTCTTTACACACACACACACACACACACTTACATATATATATATGTGTATATATATGTATATATACATACGAGGGATGCTGAAAAGTTCCTGACTTAAGGTAAAAGAACATATAGGGTGGGGGGCAATAACGGAATGGCAACGGAGGTGGCTTTTAAGTGTTAAAAAGAAAGATAAGTAAATAAATAGAAAGAGAGGTAGATAGAGTGAGGGAGGAAGTTAAGGATTGACGTTAATGATAAAGTAAGGTGAATAAAAAATATAGTGTCTAAGAATATAGTGTACAAAGATAGCCAAGAAGATAAGAAGGAGGAAGAGGAGGTAAAGGAAGATAACGTAAAAAAACAATAGACTAGAAAAATACCAATGCACCTACTATTATCTTTAAATTCCTTTCATTTTCCTCTATTTTGTTTAATTTGTTTCTTTGAAGTTATCTTCCTTTACCTCCTCCTCCCTCTTATTTTCTTGGTTACCTTTGTACACTGTATTCGCATCTTTTTTCTGGATATTTATACCATCAGG
>NC_068988.1:11899177-11903388 GCF_001194135.2 Octopus bimaculoides | reverse complement strand
GTGTGTGTGTGTGTGTGTGTGTGTGTGTGTGTGTGTGTGTGTGTGTGTGTGTGTAGTCAGAGATAGCGATGCAGCATAGAAAATATTTGAAATAGTGCAATTCATCAAAGGAAATCCCACAGTGGGAATATAGTAATGTCACGAGATATATTCCAAGTTTAAAAACAAACGCGAGGCAACTATCCGACAGCGGGATATCAGCATCGTTGAAGGTTCTGCTCAGCATGGAACTTCATAGCACAGAAATATAATGTGATGTTATAAAACAATTTATATATCATCTTCCGCACATCATGAAATATGGTGTTATGAAGACAAAACCGACTTTGCTCATGTTTTTAACGTTTCAGAATAACAGAATAATGGCGTGACGTCACAAACTAAGCTTTATGAGACAACGGAAAGTGTCTAAGTGACATGGTGGTTCAGACAATTAAAAATAGTGGCCAAATCTCCCTCAAATTATATCCAGTGTTATTTGCGTTTGAATTTCAAATTCATTTGAAGCCAGTATTCATTGTTTCTGAGCCAATAAAATAAAGAGAATATTGGATGACGGTGGCCTTCGGCTTGTTGCAGTTAGCAAAAAATTGGGGTGGTCACGGATAAAATTCATATGATAATACGGATGCTTCGTCAGGGATTACTCGGGGGTTAAAACAACAACAACAAAGACCAAAATGCAAACTTCCTAATATGGTAATAGGTTGGGCTAGAACATTATGTCGGTAATTCCATATAGGCAGTCACTATGAGGTCGCTAGATTTGCTAGAAAGAGCTGTCAACTTTCATTCACAACACGCCTTTATCACAGCTATTAGATAAAACACTTGTAAGTAAAATGAGCCGAGGAAAAGAAGGCAGGGTAGCTACGGCTGGAACGCCCGCCGTTTATATACATATATATGTTTGTGTGTGGATGTTTGTCCCCCACCATCGCTTGACAATCGATGTTGGTGTGTTTACATCCCCGTAACTTAGCGGTTCGGTAAAAGAGACCGATAGAATAAGTACTAGGCTTACAAAGAATAAGTCCTGGGGTCAATTTGTTCAACTAAAGGCGGTGCTCCAGCATGGCTGCAGTCAAATGACTGAAACAAATAAAAGAATATATATATATATATATATATATATATATATTAGTGATTGTCTACTGTTCCTGGCGGATGAAACCGTTGCAATATTTAAGCGACAACCCTTCAACCTATGGGCCTGTCTTGGGTAGTTGTTGCCGGTGAGGGTTTCATGAGGTCGGAATGCAAATCCTAATTCAACATCTTTTAGTTGCCATTTACGACACACAGGAGAAACGTTGGGTCTCTTCTTTGATATACTGGTCCCTATACTGCACAGGGCTTAAAGTTAAAAAGGGCTTATTGTTAAAAATATTTTAATTGTCTTCAGTTATTTCAGTCCGCACAAAATGAAAGTCACCGACCCTCGCTATGTTTCCTAATCCTTATACACGGACAATATTGATTCTACCCTTATACCATGCCATTATTATAAGGAATTTTATGTGTGCGCGGGCGGTGGGTGAATATCGATCTGTTATATGTTCTATCAAGATTCCCATCTGAGATCCTTGGCCGCACCTTGGTTCCCACCCCTATAGGGACTTGTTAATTTCCTCGTTGTTGTTTTCTCGAGTAGATGTAAACCAACACTGCCCTTTGCATTTTGTATGGTACTAAATGTATCCTATTTTCGGCCCTTGTGGCCAATAAAGAAATTATTATAATTATTATTATTCACATAGCCCAAAATGTGTCTAAATTAAAAATAGAAACATGAAAATTGTCCCAGATTAAAATGACTGACGTATTTACATAACATTAGTAACCCTCGTTATGTTCCCTCTGAGATTTCATCCATTCTATAGACATCTATAGAGTTATTCATAGGTTCATTTATATACTTTTCCAATGTCTATTGTCGTAATTATACAGGTATCATCACAAACAGCCACTAAACCTTATAGACAGACAATATTCATTCTATCCTTATACTACGGCAATTTTCGTTAACAACATTTATTTCGTATACTACGATCAGGTCCGGAACGGTTAAACACAGGACCAGTGTAATTTTATTTTAGTATTGGACCCAGATACATAAGCTATGCTCCATGATATTTCAGAATAATATCACTTTCACTATAAGAGAGTCGAAAACAATTCAATTTTACGATTCTATCGAGAAGGTAACGAAAATTCAATACAGAAATATGATAAAATTAATAAAAATAGATGTAATAATAATAATAATAATAATAATAATAATAATAATAATAATAATTATAATGATAATAATAAAAATAAGACACGTTAATGCATATTTTTTATTTACCACTTCCACATCACAATAGCTGATACAAGCCATAGAAAGAGCTGCCAAATAAAGAGAAAATTACTAATATATATATATATGTATGTATGTGTGTGTGTGTGTGTGTGTGCGCGCGTGTGAGCGTGCGTGTCTGTGAATCCGCGTGTGTGTGCATGTAGAGCGAGAGAGAAATATAATAAATATAATTGCTAGATAAAATATTAAAAAAGAAAGTGAAACGAACAAATAGAATTTCAGTCGAATAATAATAATAATAATAATAATAATAATAATAATAATAATAATAATAATGATGATGATGATGATGATGATGATGATGATGATAATAATAATAATATTAAACCGTGAATATTAAGACCTTTCTCAACCGAGAAATAAACAATTCCCATTTTAGAACACCTGTACACAAAAAAACCTTACAGCAACAATTATCTATATAAAAATGTATATATACATGTGTATGTCTGTGTATGTATGTGTAGGTATATATATATGTATATATATGAATTTACGTATGTATGTATATATATATATATATATATATATATATGCGTATACATATATGCGTATGTATATATATATATATATATATATATATATATATATATATATATATATATATATATACACATATATATGTATGTGTATATTCATATATATATATATGTATATGTTTCTTGTCAATGTATATGTATTCTTACGAATATATATTAATCAATGCATATGTTAATATTAGTATGTGTTTGTTCCTATACATTATTTGTGCTTGTACCTATATATACATAGATACACATACATAGATACACACACACATATACACACACAAACACACACTCATGCATATATCCATGCATATATTTACGCGCATTATTCACATAAGAATATACAATTTACATAAGTCATTCATTCATTGAAACATTTCATATACACCCGAAGCAAAATAAGGCAGACATTAATAATATAAGGATATATGATCATACATACATACATACATACATACATACATACATACATACATACATACATGTATGCATATATACATACATGCATACATATGCATAAACATATATATGTAAGAAATATATATATATATATATATATAAATGTATGTATAAGTATCTATGTATATATATATATAAATATATATACAGGTATCTCACTCTCTCTCTCTCTCTCTCTCTCTCTCTCTCTCTCTACACATATATATAGGTAGATAGATAACAGTGAAAGTGGAATATAGAAGCAACGAATATGTTAACACAATAAAAATACTTATTTTATTTCATGATAAATATTTTATCATAAAAATTATTTTAATATTTTGTTGTGTTTTATAGAGTCTATCATTATAAAAGTGACATAAGTACACATTACAAATATTATTGCACCGAATGACTTTATTTTATATGATACAGCTGTACATACATGTATGTATGTATGTATGTATATGTATATATATATATGTACATGTTTTGTTATTCTCTCATGCATTTCAGCCTAAAAGCTGTTGTCATGCAGGAGCACGATTGTGTAATTACATTTTCCATGCCCATTGTTATGCTGGTGGCTCTTGGTTAAGGAGGGAATTTTACTATTTTCTGGCATGGAATCGCAAAAGTCTTATATGGATCCAGAGGGGCCATATGGACACCAGTTGAGAACCACTGGACTAGTTCCTTACTCTCAAGCAATTTCTCGAAGAATATCTCCTGGACGTGTGGTAAGTAACTTGCTTACCTTGGGCAGGTGTCTTCTACTATAGCCTTGGGCCGAACAAAGCGTTGTGAGTAGATTTGGTAGACGGAAACTGAAAGAAGCCCGTCGTATATATATATATATATGTGTGTGTGTGTGTGTGTGT
>NC_068988.1:11897960-11899164 GCF_001194135.2 Octopus bimaculoides | reverse complement strand
TATATATATATATATATATATATATATGTGTGTGTGTGTGTGTGTGTTTGTGTGTGTGTGTGTGTGTGTGTGTGTGTGCGTGCGCTTGTGTTTCTGTGTTTGTCCCCCCCCAACATCGCTTGACAACCTATGCTATTGTGTTTACGTTCCCGTAACGGTAGCAGTTCGACAAAAAGGACCGAGAGAATAAGAACTACGCTTATAAAGAATAAGTCCTGTGGTCGATATGCTCGACTAAACAAGTAAGAGAACAAAAGAATAAAAGAATAAAAGAATACCATGTTTGTAATGTATCTCGGCGTACTCTTTACATATGACCTTCATTCATTCAAACATTTCATATACACCTGAAGCAAAATAAAGCCGTCGCATAGCTTGGGATTATAAGCAGATTTGTCTAGTTCAGTGATTCTCAGTCAGTTTTTTACCTATTGGCCCCTATGATTACTGTTTTGTTCTGGTCGACCCTCTTAGCCATTAGATGTTTAAAAGCTAGATTTATAGAAAGTTCTTTCAAAACTCCTGTTATGTTTTTTACACAGTAACTTACATAGGTTGGACTACGCAAGACACTTGCTTAACTGTTTCAAAATTAGCATGATGAGATTGGAAAGTGACTTAGCTGTTGATTTAGCTGACATTTCCTACAAGTCGAGCGGATGCGTGTAATCTCTGTCATTGAAGTGTTTCTCTGCGTCAAATAATACAAACTGACACCCATTTATCAACATGTCAAAGAAAAATAAGCCTCTCAAATGAGTAAGTATTTATTCAGAATAAATCTACACTTAAATAATATTTAGCCCGTGACATTTCTTTCCGCCAGTTAATAAAGGAAATTCCAGATAATGATAGACCAAAGAGCCGAATTCCAAGAAATACTTCAACAACCTGTCTACTTGATATAGAAAAATTATATACGGCAAGAGACAGCATCGTTTCACACATATAAGATTATCGGAGAGAAATATAAGTTAGAATCATTAGATCGAAGAAGATAACAAATACACAGATGTATTGTAAAGGTAAATAGGTGTGGCTATATGCAGTTAAGAAATTCGCTCCATCTCCAGATGGTCAGGAGATCGATAGAATAGTACGTTACTTTAGGCGAATTGTGTTGACAAGTACGTTGTGAGTTCATTTTAGTAAACACAGAACTTACCTGATTATATATACACACCCCATATTATATATATATATA
>NC_068988.1:11897026-11897695 GCF_001194135.2 Octopus bimaculoides | reverse complement strand
TATATATATATATATATGCATGCGTGTATCATTTATATATATATATATATATATACTCACGTACATACATATATATATGTGTGTGTATGTATGTATTTATATATGTATCTAAGTATTTATGTATACACACACTTGAAGAAAGATATTTCTGTGTGCGTATATATATATATGTATGTTAGGATATATGCATGTATGACTACGTTTATTTTCATTGGTGAGAAAAAGTGGTGTCATATCAAACGTTCAACTGGCCAATCGTTTGAGAGGTCGATAAAAATGTGCTTCAAATACGAGACTGAAATATGCTGCACTGGGTTTGGTATGATTGAACTAAAACAACTTTCAAAGCGTCGTGTCCCAGCATGACCGGAGTCCAATAATTCAAACCGATACGAGATTAAAAATACATACAATATATATATAAACATATATCTATATATCTATATATATAGATCGATAGATACATGCATATATATATATATATATATATATATGCATGTATATACACATGTATATACACATGTATATACACATGTAGATGTAAGTATGTACATATATGTGTGTATACATGTATATATATTCTTTGTATTATATATATATATATATATATATACATATAGACATACATACATATATATATATATACATATAGGCATACATATATACATA
>NC_068988.1:11894568-11896494 GCF_001194135.2 Octopus bimaculoides | reverse complement strand
ATAATCAATAACATCAGAAAACGTTATGACAACTTTTGTAAAAAGGTTTGAAAAGATCTTTTTTTTTATACACGTTTTTAGCTTTATCCGGTTTATACATTACCAAATATGAAATAATACTACATAATGATAATGATAATAATAATAATAATAATAATAATAATAATAATAATAATAATAATCATAATAATAAAACACTCGGGGAATAAGTACATAACTCGATATTTCGATATGAATCGAGTATATTCCCAATTTGTCAATGAATTCGTCGTATGTGATGTAATCTTTCATTTTTTTTTAGTTGTTCTTTTTGTAACTGGAAAAATGGTTAAAATTAAGTTGTCCTGTGATGAATGATTCTATGAAGATCCTGTACCACGAGAAGGTTACACTCTACAACTCGATTTTTGTCCTTGGGTAGCAACTGTTTTTCCTTGTTTGCTTACCCCTAGAAAGTATGAAAATGGCTAATATTTCCTTCAAATTTTGCTTTTGTTACAATTATTCAAACCCCTAAGATTCTCTTTCAACACATGGCTATGAAACTTTCCTACTACTCCTGCGCATGATCAGAGATGCGCATATTGTCAGCCACTAAAGGATATGCTCAAGTTTTTAAGGGCAAGGGACTGACAAACAAACCTATTGCATTGAGCAGAATATTTAGAATAAGGATATCTGCTTCAACAACCCAGCGCTGAATCTGTCTGAAATGTAATGGAAAATAGGTCCGTTTCAAAACATTGATGTCCAAGCGACAAAAGCAAAGTTTGAAGGGAATAGTAGTCATTTCCTTTGATTTCTAGATAGAAGCAAATACGAAACAACACTAACTGACCCATGACGAAGAAAAATTAAAACTTTGTTGCACAATGTTATAAGTTACCAAACCTGCTAATGAAATACGAGTTAATTATGCAGTCAGCCCCCAATCTCAATTCTTTACCCATTGCTTTCTCTCGCTGTGTTTGAGTATATCTTTTATCGTTTTCTTGTTTCTGTTATTGCGCTGTGGTCACGCTAGGGCAGCACCTTGAAGGGTTTATGAGAATAAATCGATTTCAATACTTAATTGAAAGTATGGTACGTATTCTATCTGTACCATTTACCAAATTGCTAAATTACGAGGAAGTAAACAAACCGACATAGGTTACCAAGCAGTGGTGGCGGGTCAAACAAAATCATACACACACATACAAACATATGCGATTGACTCTTCCATACAGCTCTTATCAACCAAACTCAGTCTCAAATCATTGCCCGGTGAACAGGTTGCCCAAGATGCCACCAAATAGGATTGGAACCAGAACCGTGTGTTTGGGAATCAAACTTCTTACTACACACCCACGATAGCACCTGTTTTGTGTAAAGTATGAAAAGATACATAAGGCGGTGAGCTGGCAGAATCGTTAGCACGCCGGGCGAAATCCTTAGCAGCATTTACGTTCCGAGTTCAAATTCCAGCGGGGTCGACTTTGTATGACATTCTTTAGGAGTTTTTAAATAAGAAGCCGTTGAGCATTGGGATTGATGCAATCGACTTATTCCCTCTTCCGAAATTGCTGGCCTAGTGCCAAAATTTGAAACAAAAACGAAGAGATACATAGAAATTAAGTATGTTTATATAAACTGGTTGATTTCCTTTGCCTTGTTTGTCTTGAATACTGATGCGTGATGTCTCGGCAAGATAAAGAGATTGCTGTCCAGCTTGAATGTATTAGAATGTTTAGATACAGTTATTCTGTATGTAGCTTCGTATACTGTACATTCGCAATTTAATGGTTCTAGTGTGTGTTCATACTGACAAAACTCAACACTCACACACACACACACACACGCACACACACACACACACACATACATTATTAAGGTGGCTATTCGCAATTTATAACCGAAAGGTAACAAGTATAGTCGTCACTATATATA
>NC_068988.1:11890829-11893879 GCF_001194135.2 Octopus bimaculoides | reverse complement strand
TGTGTGTGTGTGTGTGTGTGTGTGTGTGTGTGTGTGTGTGTGTGTGTGTGTGTGTTAGGGAATAATTCCATCTTTTCTCTTTCCTGAACTCCTTCTTGTGTAGAGGTTCCTCTAAAATGGTTCCAACCATTTTTAACCTATGGACCCCCTTTGATTGCTCTTTTACTTGGGGAGACCCTTCATAGCCATTCCATGTTTAAAAAAAAAATAATATTTTAATGATTAAATATTATTAGAAATTGTAGAAAAATGTGAAGATATCTTTCTGCATTGCGGAAATATAACCAGTTTATTGCTCATAAATTTTAACAACAAAATCTTACATGGACCCTCAAGGGCCATGTGAACCCCACTTGAGTAGCACTGCTATAAAGAATCATGGGCACTACTTTCTCTTCTGCTCAAAGGACAAAATAAAATTTATCGTTGTTTCATCATCTCAATCAAATAAGAGCCCCGTGATAAGCGAATCATTTTGCTTTTTTTTTCACTGTGTTTTCTGTGTCTGCTGTATATGTTTTGGAGAGAATGTATGTTAATTCAAAGTGTTTTTTTTTTGTCTTCTCTGTCTGAAGTATATTTATACTGATGAGTACGGAGACTGAATCTATTTGATGTCCTCTGGTGTCGAGGCCAAAGAAGGAGTGCCTTTATTATCGCGGGACTAGATTTGTGAGAGCAAGAGTCATGCTGGGCGTGAATTTCCGTTTGTTTATGACTGTAATCGTGTATCTGCATTTGGTAATAGAGCAATAATGTGAAGGTGCGGTTGTAGCTTGTCATTCTTGTCTGTCTGCTCACCAGCCTGACTGAGTGCCTGTCTGCCTGTCTATCAGTCTGTCTGTCTGTCTGTCTACCTCTTTGCCTCTTTGTGTATATATATGTGAGTGTGCTCGCATGTATGTGTGCCCCTATGCTGAGTATGTGCAAGTCTATTTGTATGTATGTATAAAACCTTGTGTGTGTATCTATGCGAAGAAGGTGAGTGTTTGTGCGAGTGTTCATGTATGCGTACATATATCTGTGTTAGTATATTGATGTGTATGTGTGTGTGTATGCGTTTGTGTACGTGTTTGTGTGGGCGCCTGCCAGTCTATTTGCATGTCAGTATATATATATATATATATATATATATATATATATATATATGTACCTTTGCATGTGTTGCGAGAATGTCAGAGAGCGTTCATTCGTAAACGCTGTTCAAGTGCGTCGAAGTTGTAAATGGAAATTTAAGGTGCAGCACGATGCCGAAGCCTTTTCACTCTCATCTCTCAGTACCATCCCTCTTAGCATCAACGCCTTCCTTCTGTACAGCAGCTTCACGGCAGATGGCGTGTATGAGTCAACAGCGTAGCGTTTATATATATTTTCTATCTATCCTTTGTCGTCTTTGTCAGAAAGCTACAGAGCATTTTAGGAGCAAATTTTAGAACAAACAAACAAACAAGCAAACAAGCAAACGGTATTTTATTCTGTTTTGGATTTATCTTTCGTTTTTTGCCAAAACCGCTTCTTTGCTTCTTTTCTTCTCAAACGACACGCCATATTTATTTAATTGATCTTTATATCGCAATTAGAGGAGAAGAGTTTTGTTGGATTCATCATTCCAACCGGTTAATTACAAGTTCAGTGCATTTTTAACGGTGTGGTTTAGAAGGGAGTGCCTCCAACACTACACACACACATACACGCACAACACATAAACACATACACACACAACACACACATCATATATCATAAATATGTACGCATCATACCCACAAGCACAAACACACACACACATCACACATGCAGACAAACGCATACACACATATATTACACACACATACAGCACACATACAGCACACATCATATATCACACATGCACGCATCATACACACAAACACAAACACACACACATATCATATACCACACACATGCACACATACACGCAAACACATACACACACATCACACACACACAAACACAACACAAACACACACATCACACACATCACACACAAAAAGACAAACACACACACATATCACACATACACACACACACACTCACACAGCACACATCATATATCACACACATACACACACACATATAAACAAATGCAAACACATTCATCCTTGCTTTTATCTTCTATTTGTTTCACTCATTGCGTTCCGACCCTTCACATCTGCCAATTATTAATTTCCATAAAATGTATCTCTTCTCGGCATGAGCGTGAGGTTAAACAGTTCGATCCACGAGAACAGAGCTTCAAAATCGGTCCGACGTGAAACTGCAAAAAAGCGCGCACACACACACATTCACATAACATACACACAAACACACGCACACTAAGACAAAAGTACATGCACACTTACACACATTCACACACATACACACACATACACACATATGTAATCGCAAGCGTGGCTGTGTGGTAAGAGATTTGTTCCGCTTGATCGCATCAACTGAAACACTCGTCGTCGTAACCGACGGAGTACCAGTTTATTTCTTTTTTTTTCTCTGTGACATCTAAAGTGCAGTTTATAATAACAGCAGAAATATTACATTTTGCATATCAACCGAAATCAGACAAGAATATGCTTCTCGTAAACCAGCATATAATTGGTATGTATTGTGGTAGAATCTCAAACTTAACCACTGATATAATTATATCCGGATATTTCCATATCTCAACAGATTTTCAAATTGCCTTTGAGACTCACAACATGGAACATTTTGCAATAACTCACTGCTCCTCAATGCTGTTTAATATTAAAAGCTAATATTCATGCGAAGCGGAAAGAAAAATTCATACAAAGATTTTTTTCCGATTTTACTTATAAAATAACACTTGCAACACAACAGGTTTATTGTACAAAAACAAAATCAAAAACTAAATTGCTTCTTGATACGCGATGTGCGTCTGTATCCCTATGTATACATGAATACACACACACAGAGAAATACGCACACACACACAAACACACACATAAACGTATATATAACATATATATATATTTCTGTATGGATATTCACGCGTATATATATATATATATATATATATATAT
>NC_068988.1:11880853-11889567 GCF_001194135.2 Octopus bimaculoides | reverse complement strand
TATATATATATATATATATATATATATATATGTATATATATACACATATATATGTACATATATATTTATATATTATATATGTACACATATATATGTATACATATATACATATAATACATATATGTATATGTATGCAAAGAGGGAGAGGATGAGAGAGAGAGAGAGAGAGAGAGAGAGAGAGGAGAGGGTTAATATAAGAAACCTTGAGCGCCATAGAATCTACGAGTGGTAGTTTGGTAAAGTTTTCGTAAAGAACATTAACGTCACATATTCATTTCGCTTGTGTCAAATGAGAGAACTCTGTGAAAAAAAAAAAAAAAAGAAAAAAAGGAAAAATTCTCTTCAAGCCACAATGGGCGCTAATTATAAGATAAGTTCGAAAATGTTTTAGAATTTCAATAAAATTCAGTGCAACTCACAAATCAATCATAGTAACTTTTCATTATGTTCGACAGATATGAGGGTATTGAATGTATGCCCTACGTATGCTGTGTGTGTTGTTGGAAACAAGACAACACACAGCGTGTTCAGAACATCGCCATTTCTTTAACTGATATAATATAATATAATATAATATAATATAATATAATATAATATAATATAATATATATGTAACGGTTTATTATGATGAACGGGAGAATAAGTATTCAACGCAATTTTAGGTTGAATGCTGTAGTTAATTGTGCTTCAGTTAGGAGACTGTTCGACTGGAGTTTCGCAGACGTCTGCTCTATCCTTTGGACAGGAAATATATATAATGATAAAGAGGAGATAACCATTCTGAAATGCATACATCCATCAGTCTGCTTAGGGGGCGCTTCGAACTGACTTGCTGTGTTGACACCTATTCGTCAACATCGACTAATTTTCTCCCAAACAAAAATACAACGAATAGTTTTCTTGAGGGTTCGAATATGTTCCAAGCATAGATAGATAGATAGTTAGAAAGCGAGAGAAATAAGAAAAAGAAGTTAATAGATCGTTTATAGTAGTAAAGACGAAATGTTATGTGTAGTTGGTCGATTAAAAATCATGATGCGTATTTAGCATAAGAGAAAATCTCAATTAGAAAACAATTCTTTTCACTGTAGCAAAGAATTTAATGTTTTTGTCTGGAAGTATACAAATGACGTGGTTTATCACGTTGTATTAGGGTTTAATCAAACTGTCATAACCAGAATTCATTGGTAATTGGAAGAATAATATTATGTAACATAAAAGAAACATTATAAAATATAAAATGCTGCGGTTCTTTGCAGGAATTTCAATATAAAAAAAAAGCCACGCAGAAAAATCATTTCCCTTTCAATATTGAGGTTCTTCACCTCATTCCGTTCCTATTCATTTGGGTATGTTTGCGCCTTCTAATTATTATCTCTACAGGTCCTTACAATACTGATGTTGGTGGTGGTGGTGAGTTATTAAAACTGATGCAAAGCTGATTTTAATTTCGAACAGTAAATAATTATATTTTTGAAACAACTCTAACTTGTTTACATGTAACAATTGTATAGAATATAAAAAAATACGAAGACAAATACCGTATTTTATATAAAATTTTAATTGAAAATGTTAATTTATGCTTCGTTTATTGAACTTGTTAAAACTATGCGTCTTTCCAAAATAAGCAAGTCATATGAATGCTCACATACATAGAAACCACACGATGTTTGCCAGAGTTCTTTGATATTGCTAATATTGATTCGGTGTTACTGGAAGTTTTCCAAGTCAGAGCAAAGCAATTTGCTTGAATAAGCCGCTTCCTCTTTTACAGTAAATGGAACTCTACGTATGCGATAGGGATAAGGTAATGTTTGAAGTAGAAGTTAGATAAACTCCCTGAATCACTTCTTTATATACTCTGTAAATTACATAAGCTGTAACAGCATGACAGCTGAACAAGTAACATTAAACTTTCAAGAGAGGCTCCGTGCAACCTCTCTCAAATTACACCCGGCTGTCTTCAAATAACGGGGAACACGTTATATAATACAGTTTCAGCAATGCATCTGAATATCTGAATATAAAGATGAGGTAGTTATGTCTGGAATGGTTGTATGTTTACTAGATCATATGTTTATTAGATCAATAGTGACATGAGGCTAAAAGCTAAAAAGACAAGCTTTCAGTATGGTGGCTTTTATGTTTATTTAAGTAATGTCTATCGTAAATATGAAAGTACGACATTTTGTGCAGCCGATTCAAACTGATGACAGTCAAACAATTCATTTGAAATCTTTTACGTTGATCAAATCATGTTTGTTGATAACCTGAAAATATGTCATCTCACGATTGTGATGACTCAAGAATTTCATTTGAAATCGTTCAGAGTGTTTTCTGTGTCTCCTAAACAATATCGAGATTTCCCAAACATTTAAAAGACATATTGGGATTAATAGTGCCTTGCATGATTTTTGACTTGGTAAAATGTTTGAAGTTTCTGCAGGATTCCTTATTACCAAAAGCCAACAACTAACTCAATGGCTGGTGGTTGATTCGAACCATTATTCAGATACCGATGTACACTTTTACTTAATTCTTTCACAATCTTCTTTCACCCTTGCTTCGGGTGAATTCAAACAAAAAAATATATAAGAATTGTTAGTCATGGTTAGAGCGCTTTCTGGTGAGCCAGAGGTGATTTGGGGCTAAGTAACTATAACAATTTCCGATGTGCAGGTGTATTAATATCTATGTTTCTGAACTGAAGGTATTCACGTGCATGCTTGTATGAAACGAGAGTGTATATATCCTACCGTTGTCCGAAAAAAAGTTTGTTTTCCGTGCCTTGTTTATGTTCTGTTTTTCATTTTGTCTACGTTTTTTTGTGACCTCCTGCACCCAAATATGCATCTAATATATACATGTAGATGTAGGTATGTACATACATGTACGTATATATGCATATACTCACATATTATTTGTATTATGTATGTATGTATATATATATATATATATATATATATATATATATATATATATATACATGCACACACTCACAAATACTCATATATATATATATATGCACATGTGTGTGTGTGTAGTATAATGTATAATAAATAGTAAGCGGGTGGTGCCTTGTGAGAAATACGAGCTTCTCTGCATAAACTTATTGCAAATATATTATGAATTTTGGTTTATAACAACGATCATATGAAAAATGCAACAAAGCAATGACAACAGAAACAAGGCTTTGTACGAGGCTCACTGAAGAGTGCTTTAAACAGGCACAAAACTGTGAGATTTTAAACCATCCAAACACGATGAAATGTTTGCTTTTTGAATTTAATGAATGGAGACTTGGATTTAGTTGGTTGTATGGTATGTATTTCTTTGCATCGCTAAACTTTAAGCAATAAAGAAAATATGATTTTATACTTAGCTGATCCGCAATATCAACGCTAGGAAGAATGAATATTTTAAGGAAAAAAAATTCAGTGTTTTGAAAGTGATGACAGAAAGTGTAAGTGTTTAAAGGAATTCACAAGAGTGAAAATTTTAAAGAAAAAGAAAATCAGATATTTTTTTAAAGGGATGGTTCGTAGGAAACTTTATAATTCATTGAATCGACTTTAATACATCACTATCGCTTCTTTTTAAGACTTCAGAAAAGAAAGAAAACAAAGAAAACAAAGAAAAGCTATAAGGTAGGAATGGTTATGTGATTTTATGTACTTTAGAAGTGCGCAACGCAACCATTTGGAGCTGGGTTCAATATCACTGCGTGGCTGCTTGGAGAGGTGTTCTAATACAATATCCATATGCTTGGGCTGATCAATATCTAATGACTTTTTAATTGAATTGCCTTAACGGATATACATACATACATACATACACACACACACACACACACACACACACATATATATATATCCATATGAAGAGGTAGCCAAAAGTAACCGGAAACGTTCTCTGTGGGACAAGCCCGTTGTAGTTCAGATTTCCGCCGCTACAAGCCACTTGATGCAACCCTCATGGAACATTGGAAAACACATCTGGACTGATGCATTGCTTCAAATGGAGAATACTTTGAAAGCGATAAAAGTGTAAACATATAAAACTAAATGCTTAAAATAACATTGGAAAATTCCGGTTTCTTTTGAGTACCCCTCGTATATCTATATCTGTAAGCATACACGCGCACACACGGACACGCACACACACACACACACACACACACACACACACACACACACACACACACACACACAAATATATGCATACATACATATATATATGTAGGTATTGCGTGAGAGAGTGAGAGAGAGAGGAGGGGAGATAGAGATGTAGAGAGATGGAGAGACAGAGATGATTGTAGTGGTAGCTATAAACATCAACCATTAAATTTTTCAAAAAATTATGCTTTACACTAAAACGCACCCTGTTGTAAAGTCCGCACATTTGCAGTCGGAAATGTAAGGAACTAATGATTGGCACGTATGTAAACCTAGAACTAGCGACGCTGGCTTTCTCAAAATGTGTAGTAAATTAAAAATAAATAAATTTGCAGCCATTAGAATTTGAAACTAAAGTACGAAAGAGACATATTTAAACATAGAAGCATATTTTGAACCAACAGAAAACTAGTATCGCTTCTACAATTTCTAAAAATATGTAATTATTTGTGTGTGTGTGTATGAGTAGTGATATCTCGATTAAATTAATATGTAAAACTTTTCATTTTATTTATCTGGCTGACAGAATTTTCGTTATCAGACGAATGTAAGGAATACTATTTTTATTTTTGTATATACGTGAGCTGTTTTAACTGTTGAAAGAAATATACACCTATTTAAGATACTGTAGACCTCCTGCTTCCACGGAAAAAAAAATATTTGTCTGTAATTCAATAAACAAATATGTACGGACTTTTATATAAAATACATCTTTTGCACAAAACTATGTAATTCAATAAAGAAACACACATTTTCCTTAGTTTATGCAACATGCAAGACATATTACGAAACAGTAATAACTGTGATACTAATGGACAGATTTCTTTTGTCGAACTGGAGGCACTGCCCTCTCCGGATTGAGTAACTATCTCATAGACTTTAGCCTCGTCTCCATGGTATCGTTCCACACCAGCTAAATTAATTATGATTTATACAAAGGGATTCAGGTCTCGGTTTTCTTTTCATTTCTTTCTTCTAGTTCCATCTTTTTGCATCAACCTTCAAGTTTTTCTTCTGTTTTTTTTCTTCCTAATGTTTTCTCATAGACCAGCGTCCTGGTTTTCAAATAGGATTAACGGTTTACACTGAAGTATTGTTTGGAGACACATAGCAAGTCAACCAAATTATTGTATCTCTACAGCATAAGACTATTAGTATAACTTTTTAAACTTCTGTATGTATGCACGTATATATAAATATATATATATATATATATATGCAATAAGACTTCCATAGACTAGAAACAACTAAAGTTTAACACTACAAGAACTAGAATGTCAATCTATCTATCCCTCTATCTATGTAGCGATATATATAGTCATAGCAATAATTATAACGATGTATAATATATGGAGACTTGTTCATTTTCAAAATTTAATTCCTTTTATTTTACAATTTCACACAGCACATTTTTGCTCTTATTACGAGCTACACGTGTTTCTATTGCACATGTATATATATATAGGCATATACATATATACATGTATATAATGAAGAAAAAACTAGGATAATTATCCCCTTATACAGCACTACTAATTAGCGCTCTTATAGAGCGTGCGTGCGTGTGTGTAAGTATGTATGTGTGTGTAAGTATCTGTAGTAAGTGTCTGTGTATGTATGTATGTGTGTTTAAGTATGTATGTACACATACGAATCAACGTTTGAAAATTTTCAAACGGACTAAATGTAATCAATGTGGTTTTTTAACCTTGACCCAAAACTCTGCTGAATTTAAACATACCCATAGTTAACAAATGAAATCAATGTATCTCTCTCGCTTGCTTTGTTATTGCCTTGTGTGATATTTGTGTGTTCGTCATCGTATCACTTTTGTCGCCATTTCGTAAATTTCATCATACTTCTTTAAACCGTGCAGTTTTTCTCGCATTTTATCACGTTAACGTGTAACGATATCATTAAATACCAAGTTAAAGATGACGCTATTATAGAAGGCGGAGAAAATAAAAGCGTTGAAGCGGAATCATTAAGATTTGCTCGCAAAATTCATGCAAGCGTGACGCTTCTAATTTAACACGCGCATCCAATAAAAATAATGTAAAAATATAGAGAAAATACTTTGGGATTGCGTCGATGCCAAGTAACGGCGTCACTCGTCACTCGTCACTCTCCCAAGCAAAAGGCATTCAATAAATTTAATCACTTCAAGCATTATGAAGCAGAGGAACTCTTTTGCATGCTGATAACGAAACCTTCAATTATAGAAGAGCACCTTAAACGGTTAACGGAAGCGTAAATATCTAGTTCAGATAGCAAAAGCGAAGAAGAAACTTCGTGATAACCATTTTTAATAATAGAGATAGTGAAATAGCGCTTGCTTCCAGAAAATCCGTGATCCCACATCCGGAAATCAATGAAAATACTGAACGAAAACTGAAAGTTGAAATATCTACTGTGCTAGTTCTGAACAATTCAAGCAGGAATTAGTGGTCGTTAAGGCGAGTGCAAAGCAATCAGTATCTTATAACAAAGAGTATTAGTCATGGTTCACTGCTTTCACTTTATGAAACCAAAAAGTTTCTTACTCAATATTTACATGCTATCATTTATGTAATATATGGTATAATTATAAACAGGGCAAACGTTAGCTATTTCTCCGCAGACTGAAAAACCATGATGACCAACTTTAATCGATTTTCGAACCATATTGAGTTCTCGTCAGAGGCTTCTACATCATTCTGAGAGACTCTAGAGAAACAAGCAGCCAATATGCTTATGTATTCAACAAGTGCAGCAGTTACTCTATGAAGGAGCCCCCAATTTGCATATATGCATATATATATATGCATATATGCATATATATATGCATATATGCATATAAATATGCATATACTCACATATTATTTGTATTACATATATAAGTACATATCTTATATTTGCCACACGTGATGGTATTTTAATAATACCATCACTTATATTTATTTATAAATAATTTCACGCATTTCGTTTGTTTAAATATTGTTTGGTCATTTCAAACGAACTTTTGCAGTCATAGTGGGGGAAAATTTTAGTAGTAGGAAACAGGCACCTATTTGGCACTAATTTCGAAAGCGTTTCCAAGACGACCAGTATTGCTTGTGTTGACCTAGCAGAAGTAAGACGTTTTTAATGTTCACTGGAATTTTTTCATACCATACCTGTATTAGATTTTTGACTGTTCTGTGGTACAGGATTATTTTGACTTCTATTTTTAGCGATGTAGGTGCTCATGAGGTGCCATCCTGTATATATATATAAGTACATATCTTATATTGTATGTACATATTTGTATGTTTATATTGTATGTATTTATTTTATTAATTTGCCTGTACAGCTGATAACTCGCTTGCCACAAGTGATGGCATTTTAATAATACCACCCCTTATATTTATTTATACATACACATATATATACATATGTATATATACACACATATATATACACATGTATATATACACATATATATATACATATATATATACACATATATATGTTTGTGTGTGTGTGCGTGTATTTGCGTTCATGTATATATATGTATATACACATACACACAGTGCGCACATATAATACATGTACAGCCACATATATTTATACGCAGAGGCTTGTGTGCGTATATGCGTATGTACAGGTGTATGTTTGTATGAAGGTACTTATGCATTCATTTATAAGTATATATAGTCTTAGAGAGATTTATCCGAAATATAAGTCATAAGTAGGATTACAATATCAAATGTAAAGGAACTCTGCTCTTAGTCTTACGTAGGTAAGTCTATCCGTCAGTGAATCAGAGGAAACATAAAGTATATGTAATGCCTATAGCATCTTGCAAAACACTAACACACAACCAGAGCTTATAATGGTTTTCCTTGTGTTTAAAGCAACCAAAATTACAAAATACGGGAAGGCAGCGCTAAGCAGTGATGTGTACAGATACAAGGTTATCACTGGTTCAAAAGTGTTTGGGACATAACCTTGTATTTCAACAAATAAAAGTCCACTCAGGACTGGAATCCAATTTGTTGCCTGTTATTATTTTTTTTTTCGTTTTCAACTAGGCTGAAGTAATGAGGAATGAAGGGCCTTAATTACAGTCCAGAAATCGTAATCACAAATTAAAGTTCTCGAGTAAGAACAAAGTACCACACGCCTTCACTTATAAATTAATGTACATATATAAGTGCCTTTCTTATCGTTGATTTTTGGTGTCGCATGGCCAAAAATTACCGTGAATTGTTTTAGAGACACTTTCAAATTTATCAGAATGTCGGACTGAGGATTTGGAATAGGGATTTTTCATTCTCTTAACCATGAAACGATCGTATCCGATTAACTAAAGACTTGTTTTGTTTATGCTTTCCCCTCCGGTTTTTTGTTCTATGTGTGCCATAAATATCGCCTTCCATTTAGAGAAAAATTTGTAGTTTAGAATCAGTAGTTCTTTGACTGCTATTTCTAAATTTTCAGTATGTTGGAGAAACAACTCAATGCTAATCCCTGTATATTTATGATGATAAATGGTTTTACCGATAAAGGTTTTTTCAT
>NC_068988.1:11865442-11880498 GCF_001194135.2 Octopus bimaculoides | reverse complement strand
ATATATATATATATATATATATATATATATATATATATATATATATATATACACACATATACACACACATATATACACACGTATATACATATATATTTAAATATATATATATTTACGTTTGAATTCATAGAATGCACGCACACATACACACACATACACACACAAACGCATGCGCGCACATATATGTTTATGTGTGTATAGAATGCAAATATCTAAAACATAGTATATAAGACCTGTCATCGCCCATTTCAATGTTTTCATCAGTGGACCATCTGTTTTCTGTATAGCAATCCTGTAACGCAGGCGAAAAATTGTTTGCGTGCACCTGTATTTGTAATACAATAGATTTATTCCTACCAAACTATAGAAGGCGCTTCGATTGGTCTTCTGTCAAGTGCAGTGGGTCTTCCGTTATATAGTATACGTTGGTGAGACCAGTAAATAAGATGTGTAAGCCATTGTAAAGGCCTGGATATTTGTTCTCAATGAAGGAAGAGCTCTGTCCTTTGTGTGCGCGCGTGTATGTAAATGATGTTTTTTTCTATTTTTCCTCAGCGTAAACCTAATATATAATCTTCGTGTATTTAATAATTTTCGCAGTACACACGCACATTTTTGCACACCCACACCCACACACATATATGTGTGTGACTTCGCGTGCGTGTGTGTCTGTGAGCGTGTGTGTGTTTATGTGTGTATGTGTGTGTGCATATATATATATATATATATATGCACACACTTCATACATGTCTATTTATATAGACACATATAAGCTTATATATATATTGTTGTACTTGGGGATGGTCATATATCAGAAAAGCCAGCTCTAAAAAGTAAGCAACGTTTTGAACCATGAACAATTTGTATCGGATTTTATGTTTGTGCATGTTTACTTACAAAGATACATAGAAAATAGAATTATAGATTTGTCCAAATGCATCAATAATTTAACATTGCTATTTTTTTCATTGTTGTTACAATCATCGGAAACGGAACTGTCAAAGTGCGATATTCGAGCAATTTTGTTATTCAACTTCAAAAAGGACGTAAAACAGCTGAAACTGCTCGCGATATTAACGAAGTGTTTGGTGAGGAAATGACCAGTGAGTGGTCAGCTCGAAAATGGTTTAAACGATTTCGCAGTAGAGACCTGAGCCTTGAACATCGTGAGCAAAATGGACGCCCATCTATCATCGATGACGGTCAATTAAAAACTGTCATTGAGAAAGAACCACACCACGTAAAACCACTCGAGAACAGGCAAAATAACTTTAAGTTAGCCAGGAAACTGCCTGCAACCATTTGCATGCGATCGGAAAATCAGAAAAGCTCGGCAAATGTGTACCACACGATTTGAATGAAATTCAGAAAATGCGCAGGTATGAAATTTGCTCGTCGCTTCTCCATAACCAGAACGATTCATTTCTCGACTGTATCGTAACTTGCGATGAAACGTGGATTCTGTACAATAATTAAAGAAACGTTCTTCGCAGTGATTGGGGAAAAATGGAGCATTGAAAACCTTCCCTAAGCCCGAGCTCTTCAAAAAGAAGGTTGTGGTGAGTGTTTGGAGGTGTGCTGCTGGACTCATCCACTATAACCTCTCAAAACCCGGAAAAACCATCACTGCTGAAACATATTGCCATGAAATTGCCAAAATGAACGAAAAACTGCTACCCCTCAATCCCAAACTGGTTATCAGAAGAAGGCCAATCATTCTTCATGACAATGCTCGCCCACACGTTTCACTAATGATGTTCCAGAAGTTGATAGAACTACGATGTTCTTCCCCACCTAGCTTATTCTCCATAACTTTCTCCTACCGACTACGACTATTTTAAAGCACTTTGACGGTTTCTTGCAAGAGAAGGAGTTGAAAAATCAAACCGATGCTGAAGGTAAGTTCGAAGAATTCATCAGCTCCAGATCTCTAAATTTTTGTTACCAGAATAAATAAACTTGTAACTCGTTGGCAAAAATGTGTTGATTGTAATCGTACTTATTTTGATGAATAAGATTTCCGCCTTGATATATATTGTAATGAATTTGATGTGCCAAAACGTTGCTTACATTTTACTCAGTCTGATATATACAGTTTGTCTGTTCTTGAGGAGAGGGACGTTTTTAGAAAAAACGTAGCGGGGTGTTGGGCAAGACTGATTGTGATATTTATGCATATACACACATATATACAGTCACATACTCATACATCTATGCGTATAGATGGAGAGAGATCGGGGAGAGAGAGAATGGAAAGTAATGGGGAGTCTGAATAGAGGCAAGGGACCCGTAATGGAGAAACTTTTGATGGTAAAAGAAGTTGAAGAGAATGGATGATAGGAGAGGATCGAGAATTGGTAAGTTTATAGAACAAGAGAGAGAATGGTGTAGGCAGTTAGTAAAACAGAAAGGAGGAAAGACATGTTATGATATAAGAGAAGACTAACAGAATTGAGGTAGGAGATGGATCATGGTATGTGTTCGTTAAATAAGGTAAAACGTAGAGAGAGGAGAAGAGAAGGAGAGATAGAGGGAGAGAGAGGAGGAGTAGGAGAAAGAAACCTTGCAGAAAGATCTCAAAATAGAAAAAGAATGAGATGATTTTTACGAATTTATTCTCTATAATTAACCATAACAGACATGTGATCAATAGAGTAATTGAAATTCAATTAAATCAACACAGAACATTTTTCAATAAATGCGAAATCTAATTTGAAATTTGGGATTTTATTATTTTTATTCTGTTCCTTTATTTATAGTATACGTTAGATATTGATTGCATTCGTTAAGTTTGGCCATAGGGAGAGGCATAAAATTTCATAACTTGATCTTTTCTCATTTCTCAATAACTCTTGGGTTTTATGTCTAATTAAAAAATGAAATAAAATAATATTATTTATCGATTTTATTTGTTACTGTGTTTACGTTTTTTATTTATCCTTTTTAATAATTTTTTTATGACTTCTTTTCATATATCGGGTATAGTTAGTAGTAGAAAAATGTAAGGTGTAGACGCGTGTTTATGTGTGTGATGCTTAAATATTTTTCAGCGAAGTCCGTGTGTGTGTGTGTGTGTGTGTGTGTGTGTAATGGAAGCGACGGAAGACGGTACTTGTTCCTTCACGTATAGGTGGTTGCGTAGTTTTGTACAAATAACACTAAAACCAATACGGTACTAATTTTTCTGACTAAGGATGGAGACTTAACTTCTAATGAGGTAAAAACCAGATCAACTACAGCTGTTAAATTCCAAGTGAAATTGTAAGTTAAAAAATGATTTGTCAGAAGTTGCAGAACGCCGCGAAAATTTGTAGATTAATGTAGTGTTAAATCAAGCGACGCTTTAAGTCTTCCACCCATATATATATATATATATATATATATATAGATAGATAGATAGACAGAGAAAATAGATGGCTGTGGATGATTAAAAGTGATTTAAGACCGGAAACGGAGGCTCTAATCTGTGCTGCCCAAGAGCAAGCACTAGGAACAAACTCCATAAAATGCAGAATAGACAGCACAGCAGAAAGTGATAAGTGTAGAATCTGTGGACAAACGGTGAAACCGTATGGCATATTACCAGCCAATGTACACCACTAGCCCAGAAGGAATATAAGAGACGCCACGACATTGTAGCCAGGCTTGTCCATTAGACACTCTGGAATAAGTATGGACTTGACAGGGCAACAAATTGGTACGACCACAAACCTGAAGGTATCGTTGAAAATAGAAATAAAAAGATCCTGTGGGATTTTATGATTCAGTGCGACCATGAGATAGAGATAGGAAGCCGGATATAGTCTTGATTGAGAAAGAAAACAAACCATGCTGGATCATAAATATAGCATGCGCAGCTGACAACAAGGTATGAGATAAGGAAGAAAGAAAAGTTGAGAGATATGACAGGTTAGCTTGGGAAGTTAAGCAGTTATGGTCAATGAAATAGGTAGCAGTAGTACCAATAATTGTCGGAGCCCTGGGAACAGTGATCAAAAATCTCGAGAAGCACATGGAACAAATAGGGGCTGCAATAAGGGTGGAGCACTTGTAGAAAACAGCACTGCTTGGAACCGCTCGAATGCTCCGGAAGGTGCTCGAAAGATAAGAGGTGTTACGTTAGTTCACTGGTAGTGAACAGCTGGCACTGTAGTACATCTCCAGTGTTAGAAACTGTGCAAAGGCAACAACAACAACAACAACAACAATGATGATGATGATAATAATAATAATAATAATAATAATAATAATAATAATAATAATAATTCTTTCTACTAAAGGACAAGACATGAAATTTGGTGGGAGGGGCAAATCGATTAAATTGAGTCCAGTGCGTCACTGGTACTCATTTAATAGACTCTGAAAAGATGAAAGGCAAAGTCAACCGCGACGGAATTTGAACTCAGAACCTAAGGGCGGATTTAATGCTAAATGTCGCTAAACATTTTGTCCGACCTGCTACCGATTAGGCCATCTCAATAGTAATGATAATGATAACAACAACAACAACAACGACGATGATGATAATGATGATGATGATGATGATGATGATGATGATGATGATGATGATGACGATGATGATGAAACAAATCCTAGGCCCATAACTAATTTGAGAAGTGCGCATGGTTCTTTTATATTTTTTGTTATGAAGAATAAGGTAACTATGTAAATAAACAGGCCTCGAAAATAAACTCCTTGTTCAAAATATATTCTGACTTTCAAATGTTGATTTAGCTTTCACAGTAGTAAAGCTGAACTAAAACGAAATCTTCATTGACAAGAGAAATCTTGACCGCCTAAATTCTTTTAGGCACGTGGCCAATCTTTATTGAAGAATACGAAAATGTTCTGACAGGAAAACAAACAGAGCTTTTCAGTGAACTAAAAGCCATTAAAAGCCAGATTTACTATATTTCCATTTTCAGTGGAAGAAGTTACTCTGCTGATATCTGCTTCAAATCAATAAGATAGAGTTCCAATTCCATAGAAATAATAATAATAAACTTCTTAGTGTTTCGCTGTAACAAGAACCAAATCGAAAGGTGTCTTCTATGAACACAATAGATAGATATAGAATATCCAGTAGTGACATAAAATACAAGAAATAGAAAATATTCTGAGAATGCATTCATCACGACTAGATGTTGATCTCTGATTGATATTGGAAAGAAGTTGGAAATAAATTTCTTTAGTTCCTTAGTTCCTTAGTTCCTTAATTTATGTCAGATAGCACCATCAGTCACCAACAAAAGATTTTGATAAATGTTGTTGAAATTGAGAGGGTAATTTTTGCCAGTAAAAAGACGCATTGATGCTATTTTAGTTCTTTTTATCATTATCAATCTACTAGTTATCTAATTAAGTAATTAAGTTCACTCTTGTTGCGTTTCACTATTATTAGGGATCTGTTCTAACGAAAGCTCATCCTCGTCAGAGCTAAGACTGCATTACAACGACTGGCCCTTCTCTTCAAGGTCAGAAGAGACTGCGATTTCCAACAGTTTTGATGATTTAGAAAGTTCAAGGTAGACCACAACGGAGTATATTATTCTCACATCTGGAACGGTGCTGCTCTTGCTGCACATTGAAACGTCCAAATTTATTCGCAGACATGCACACCGTCTTCTCTCTGCCTGTTTCTATCACTATTATAATGATCACTATTCCTCAGATCTGGTTGGGTCCAGGCAACCGTCACTCAAGCATTCCCGTTCCATTTTCTAATCCTCCTACCATCACCCTTTCAGGCCATGCACTAAACATTACATCCAGTCATTCATTTTGAAAACATGACCCTCATAAATTCCCATCCTACTCATGCTTTTTCTGTAGATATTAACTTCTAAATGTTCAAGAAAAACGTGAATGGTAGCGATTTCACCGATTCAGGACGGCCTGCAAAAGCTATGGCTACTGCCCCAATCACCAGTCCCAGCAACTAAAAAACGATATTTCATCAATTGTTTGATTTAGTATATTAAACATAATAGAACAATTATTGTTTCCTTCTTCGTTATGGTTTATAGATCAATGCAAGTCAGGAAGTGCAGCAATTAAGAAGTTTTCAGTATGTACTAAACTAGTAAAAAGAATGTAGGATGCTACTCTCAGATCAGAGGCCTGGCTTGAATGCTTGCACCAGAGTTTCCTCTCTCAAAGATTGTTCGACTGCTGGTGTTATGCAAGGCGACGTGTTATGTCTCTCGCTAAATAATATTTCTCACTTACAAATGGCTGCAACAAACGTGTTATTTTTGGACATGATTGTAGAGATATACCGAATAATAGTAGGCATAATGCGATATAAAAACTGATTTTGTGTAGATGATAAGTAATCGAATGCTTTATTTTCGCCCTGACCGAGATGACCAATGGTTAACAGTATCGTAACCATATCCATCTATCAACTTTATTTCAGGAATCACAACGTCAAACTTGTTCTCATTTTATCAATACAGCATGGTGTGTGTCTGACGAATATTTGACTGCTATTTCTAACCAATTTAGTGTCCACATAGAATGTGTTTTGTTTGTTGGTAGGTTGTCATATCTAAGGAATTGGTTCTATTCCGAGCAGTCAAATACTAATTATCGCCTGGCGGTTGATGTCAGTTATTTAAACTATAGACAGTAGCAGATATATTTTATTTTTATATTTGCACATTTTTATTTTGTTGAAAATACAAACTCATATTTAGACCAGGCAGTAATATATTGATTTATGACATTTTTAAAAAATTCATTTCCTTTACATTTTAAAATGTATATAACTTCACTGCAAAAAAGGAATCCACATATACGAATAGTTTCTACTTAAATTCTAAAGTGTTACGTTATTCTTTATGGTAAACTTATACTAGTGAAGGCGCATGGCTTAGCGGTTATGGTTTTGAGCTCGCGATCATGTCTTCGATTCTCTGCGACGCGTTGTGTCCTTGAGCAAGTTACTCCAGTCCACTCAGCTGGCAAAAATGAGTTGTACCTCTGTGTTTCAAAGGGCCAGCCTTGTCACATTCTGTATAACGCTGAATCTCCTTGAGAACTTAATGTTAAGGGTATGCATGTCTCTGGAGTCCTTAACCACCTGCACGCTAATTTCATGCGCTGGCTGTTCCGTTGATCGGATCAACTAGAACGCTCGTCGTCGTAACCGACGGAGTACCAGTTTAAACTTACGCTTCATGTATAAAAAGCTATAAATATTAATGTAAATATTAGGTTAAAACCCATTTGGATACCAAAAAATCGAAGGCTGCCTGTGGGACACAGAAGCACCTCTCCTGAAAAAGATTTGATCTTAAAACAAAATGTTCTGCAGCTCCTGACCTCGGGCCCCACAATAGCACTTCGAAATAACAAGGTGAGGGAGTCCCTATATTGATTGCTTGATCTGCTCGAAATAACAGTCAAACCTCTTTTAAGTCACTCAAAGGATGGATGACAATGCAGTCCCTGATATATATATATATATATATATATATATATAGATTTAATTTACAACCGAAAGAGGTACAAACAGTTCCATGCTTTATTATACTTGAACATGCTTATTTATAAAATACGTCACGTTTCCCCAACCAATCATTCAAGATCTGAAAGATTGCTTGGAGATATATAGCGTATTTTATAAATATGTCTATTTGAAGTATCATAGAAGCATGAAACTGTTAGTAGCACTTCCGGTTGTATATTAAGTTGATATTTATCTCTCACTAGATGGAGTACACTTTTTCTTGATTCTATCTCTATTGGATCTATGAACTCACTCACTCTCTCTCTCTCTCTCTCTCTCTCTCTCTCTCTCTCTCTATATATATATATATATATATATATATAAAGACGGGATGTTTAAGACTGGAGTGCCTTTAAAGAAAGCTCTATACAGTTAGGGTATGCCTTTTGCTAAATAATTAAAAGGTGATAATTTAAACAATGGCAAATGGAAGAATACAATGACAAATAAAGTCCATAAAAAGGCAGTGCAACATAATGTCCCAAAATTAAACTCTTCTAGCCTTCCATATTTTTAGTCTCGACATTATCTTAGGATTGTTAGGATTTTTTAATTAACTTTCAGAGACAATTGACAGAAATATCTGAATACGTGAGAAGGTTTACCATGTTGCAGATTTGAAAAAAGAAAATCTGATAATAAAAAACGAAATATCTGATTTGAAAAAATCAAGATAAAAATTAGAAGGATAAAGATTTTTAATGCGATATTACAATATTGATAGGAATTTAAACCATGCCACAGTTATTGTATCGCTAGCTGTTGTTTTGTTTTTGTTCTGCTGTGATTTTGTGACAAATCGATTTAATCTGTATGCCTTGTATAAATGGTATCTGTTTTGTCAGCCAAGCTGACAAAACAGATATCATTTCTGCCTCATGGTTGAGAGATTATTATTATTATTATTATTATTATTATTATTACTATTATTATTATTATTATCATTACTATTATTATTATTATTATTATTATTATTATTTTTATTATTATTATTAATATTAAAAGTAGAAGTAGTAGTAGTAGTAACAACAGTAGAAGTAGTCGTGGTGGTGTTGGGGTGATGTTTAACAACATGTAAAACACTTCCTTAACCATATGCAAATGTCTTAAATTTTGCAGAGAACATCAAATTACTGTGGCATAGAAAATGAAAATTACTAGAATAAAATAGAATGAAATAAAATAAATACAAGGAAATGAAAAATATAACAAATACATTACGAGCATTGAAATAACTTTCTACGTATTAAAAAGATGTTATCTGACACACACACGGAAAAATTATTTTGAGAGAGCGAGAGAGACGCCCTATGCGGTCATTGGAATTACTAAAAATAACTAATCTCTCTGAGGTGGCGCTCTACGTCTTAATAAGTGGGAGGAAATAAGGCGGTGACCTGGCAGAAACGTCTGCCGTTACGTTCTGAGTTCAAATTCCGCCGAGGTCGACTTTGCCTTTCCTCCTTTCGAGGTCGATAAATTAAGTACCAGTTACGCACTGGGGTCGATGTAATCGACTTAATCCCTTTGTCTGTCCTCGTTTGTCTCCTCTTTGTTTAGATCTTTGTGGGCAATAAAGAAGTAAAAAACGTTAGCACGCCGGGTGAAATGCTTAACGGTATTTCGTTTGTCTTTATGTTCTGAGTTCAAATTCCGCCGAGGTCAACTTTGCCCTTCATCCTTTCGGAGTCGATAAATTAAGTACCAGTTGCGTACCGGGGTCGATCTAATATACTGGCCCCCCTCCCAAAACAATTTCGGGCCTTGTGCTTAGAGTAAAAAAGAATAAATGGGAGGAAATATTTGATAATGTCGTCCTAAATATATATTTCTGAGCTAAAAGTAGAACTGGTTAGAAATGGCACGTGGTTGGATCAAATCTTATCGGATGCTCTACAACTAGTTATCATCAAATATTACATTTGTTTTGGCACAAGTCCACTAATTCTAAGTCAATTACATCGACCTCAGTGCTCAAATGGTACTTATGTTATCGACTCCGAAAAGATGAAAGACAGATCGACCACGAAGCAATTTGAGCTCAGCGCTCAACGTGCTGGACGAAATGCCATTTAAAGTTTTTCCCAGTGAGTTAACGATTCTACCATCTCACCGACTTTGGACAGCTTTAGATTAAATATTTAGTTTTAATTGGTGTATTTTTCTTGAAAAATGGAACCCATTCGTTGGATATTGTGAATACTTGCTTGTTAGCCCTGCGCAACAGTACCTGAACACACTAAAGACACGAATGCAGAAGCAATATATTCGTCGTTTGTTGTTTCTTGTCGTGGTGGGCTCGTTTTAAAATCACTAAGATTGAGGGTTTGAAAGGTAACTGCTATCTTTAATATGACATGGATTATCGTTTTAGAGAGATTTTTCTGTTACATTAAGTAGTTCGAATTTCTGCATTTGAAATTCTGTAAACTTTTAGAAAAGTAAAATGCATTACATTCAGTTGCATTACGTTACTGAAATCTCTCTATCCGACGGCTCTTAGTTCAAATCTTATCGGAGGCATCCTTACTTTTCTTCTTGTGCATGCTCCCTAGAAGACTCTTAGCTGGAACCGAGTGAATGTAAAAAGCTGTAAGATTCAAGATTTAAAACCAATAAATTTCCATGCTGTGGTTTACCGTTTTAGTGAAATCTTGTGGCTTACATTAAGCACAATTTT
The DNA here is from genome assembly GCF_001194135.2 of Octopus bimaculoides. Taxonomy (NCBI): domain Eukaryota; kingdom Metazoa; phylum Mollusca; class Cephalopoda; order Octopoda; family Octopodidae; genus Octopus; species Octopus bimaculoides. The sequence goes on along the minus strand of NC_068988.1, from coordinate 11,870,305 downwards.
GTTACTATATTAGTAACTACATTGAAGAAGTTCTGAAAATACTGAAATTTCTGTAGATATCATTTTTTAACTTTAAAAATAGAAAATGTATTATTTTTAGAATCATTTGTTCTCAGTTCTCTTTTCTTAAGAGGTTTCGAAGTTCAAATCCTCTCAAAATCATCCGAAATTTCCCCCTCTCTGTAAGCAGATAAACAAATGAACTAAGTTGGAATCTAGTCAATGGGAAATACTGCTCAAATGTTGAGGGTTTAAAACAAATACATAGCAATGGTATGGATTAGTGATTTAGAGAGAATTTGCGATTTGCGTTAAGCAATGTTTTATAACGACATTACTTACTCTTCCTTAAAAAGCACTGGAGTTAATTTTCAGAAAAACAAAATATTTTCTTTTCTGTATCATACGTTCTTCACTGTTTTTATCTGAGGTTTATAAGTTGGAATTCTATGAGCAACATCCGACTTTTTATCCTTCTGTATTCGGACAATCAAGGACACTTTAGGTTAGGACTGACTCAGTATAAAACACTTCAAGTCTGAGGGTTTAAAACAAATTCTTAAGTGATAGATTACAGATTCTGAGGTTTCTAAGTTGATTTTTTACGAGAATCATCCTTGCTTTTCAGCCCTCTGTAGACAAACCGACTAGGAAACTCTAATTTGGTATCAAGTCAGTATGAAACGAAATCAATATATACTAAATTAGATCAGTTATATTGCTCATTTCAGTTTACAATAATTAATTTAAACCGTTGACGACCATCTGTCTATTAAGCTTTGTATAACAAAAGGATTTAATTTGGATTTCGGGAAAATTTTACAATGGAAATTGGATGGAAGTTGACTTTTGATGAGTGTAAATTGAAATTTATTGCCTTTCTCCTGATATGATCGAGATACTTAGAATGTCGTTCCTCTTTACACTGTTGTGGCACTGACGATGCGAGTGATAATGATACTGATAGTATATGTTATTACTACAGTGTCACATTGCCTATTGTTCGTTTCAACGAATACAATGAATGATTCAACAGAAATATTAATTACATTTTAATGCGAATGCCTGCTTCATTATTTGACCATACTGTAGTCCTGGGTCAAGCGCAAACTAAAGTTGGTCACTTGCCATTTGGCATGCTGCCAAATGCCCACTGCATTTTAGCGGCCATACAATATAAGGTTAGTGGACATTATGAGCAACAATAGCCTTGGGACAATTGAGCCTTGTACTTACGTAAGACGCTACCACCACCACCACCACCACCACTACTACTACTACTACTACTACTACTACTACTATTACTACTACTACTACTACTACCATTATTAAGGCGGTGATCTGGAAGAATCTTTATCGCGTTGCTATTCTCGTGCTTTTCATTCCGAGCTCAAATCCCTTCATGGTCGACCTTTCATCCTTTCAGATAAAATAAAGGATCAGTGAAGTACAGGGATTGAGGAAGTCGACTAGCCCCACCCCACTTTATTATTATTATTATTATTATTATTATTATTGTTGTTGTTGTCTTTCTTGTTGTTGTTGTTGTTTTGTTGTGGTTGTTGCTGTTGTTGTTGTTATTATTATTATTAGGGCGGCGAGCTGGCAGAAACGTTAGCACGCCGGCGAAATGCTTAGCAGTAGTATTTCGTCTGTCTTTGCGTTCTGAGTTCAAATTCCGCCGAGGTCGACTTTGCCTTTCATCCTTTCGGAGTCGATAAATTAAGTACCAGTTGCGTACTGAGGTCGATCTAATCGACTCGCCCCCTACCCAACAATTTTCGGGCCTTGTACCTTGATTAGAAAATAGTATTATTATTATTATTATTATTATTATTATTATTATTATTATTATTATTATTATCATCATCATCATCATCCTTGCCTTTGCACAGATTCTAACGCTGGAGATCTACTACGGTGTCAGCTGTTCACTACCATTTAACTAAGGTAACACCTCTTATTTTTCGAGCACCTTCCGGAGTATTCGAGCGGTTCCTAGCAGTGCCGTTTTCTGCAAGTGTTCCACCCTTATTGCAGCCCCTATGTGTTCCACGTACTTCTCGAGATTATTATTATTATTATTATTATTATTATTATTATTATTATTGTATGCAATTTCTTCGGTGGAAAGTTGAGTAACCTTCTGTATACTGCGATCTTTTCAATTTCTACGCAGACGATTCGATAAACGAACTTCAATTTCCCTTCCCTCTGAATAAAAATTAATAATTTATTTACTCTGTTTAAAATCATAGAATTCAACGTAAGCAGAAATGAAAAGAATTTTACACTCATAAAATCCTGTTAATCGATGTTGAATATCCACCAAATTAACTGTGAAACTGTGCTTCCTTCTGTGAAAGAAACATACAATGAAAAAATACATAAATCAATAGGTGCCGTTGTGATGTAGCGGTAGGGTAGAGCTAAATGTTTATAATATCGATTTGAGATCATTATTTCTATCCTGGTTACGATCATTAAGTTATAAACTTCTCGAATGTGAATTAGTCAGTCTAAACGAGAAATGAACCCATTTTAAAAACGATATTAAATAATGTTTTATATTCTCTATTCAGTCCACCAGTTTGAAAACACGCGAGGGTGTGAATAGAAATTATGAAATTATGAAATATTGTTTTCACAACATTACTGTGAGAAATAAGGAAGTTGGCAGAAAACCCAATAACACAAACTTACGCATAAAATACAAAGCAATAAATGAATACCAAGTAATAAATAATAATTTTTATTTATTATTTTTTTTTCGTTTTACTTTACCAAATTCATCTTTTGTCTTTCTATATATATACTGTTTCAGACGAAGTGCTAAATAGATAAAACTGACGATAATGAAGATGAGGATGATGTTGGCGATGATGATGATGATGATGATGATGATGATGATGATGATGATGATGATGATGATGATGTTGGTGATGATGATGATGATTGTTAATGAGGGTGAAATTGATGACGGTGATACTGATGATAGTGATCCTGGTCTTGGAGTCCGGTGCCTATAGACCATCTAGGAAGCGAAACGAGAAGCTATTATACATTAACACAGGTTCCTGTCGAAAAGCCATCGTTTTCAAGAACTTGGTACAGGGCGTCAGCAGATTAATATCTCGCAAAGAGATTCTTGATGCTGTCGCCCCGTATACACACTGAGGCTCTGGCCACCAGAAGTTTAAAGGGTAGTGGTATTTACACGCCAAACGCTACCCCCTACAAGAGAAAGCGTCACCGCAAAGTGTTGTGGTTCACACCGCTCTTCTCTTTAAGTGTTAAAACCCGAGTAAGTAAGATTTTTCTAAGCTTAGTAGATAAGCACTTCACCCGCACACAAAGGTTCAACAAAATATTCTGTAGCAATGCCCTGATAATTGCCTTTAGCTGTGCACCCAGTGTGTGTAAAAACGATTTTTGAGACAAAAGCAGGATGTTCATGTAGAGGTAACACAACATGTCCACTGAACAGCGACTGTAAAACGGAGACCGTCGTATACCAGGCAAAGGTAACAGCCATAGGAGTGAATGGGCAACCAAACGTGCGAAAGTTGGAGAAACTAAAGACCTCTAAAGAAATCGCTGTAACACTCACAAATCTTCCATCAACATCCCGGAGAGACGCAAGGCCACAACCCTGCCTGGCCAAGAAAGTTTGGTCTTTGAAAGAAAGCGCCACCGACTACAGCATAAAGTGAAAGATTCTAGAGAATGTAAAGCGTACTTCAACAGCAGCAAGAAGCTCAGGTTATGCCTAGCTGAGAAAAGAGTGATTTTTAAAGAGCGGCAGTACACGGGCATTTACCTGAATAACAGAAGTGAATAGCAAAAGAGAAATTTTTAACCCTTGCCCACAAGAAAAGAAGTATATCCTGTCATATCTGCATGCCCCATCATAACTATAATTTCTAGTCCTTCAAATCCCCCAAACACGCACACCCCAACACGGCGGACACCTAGACTGTTTTCCACCCCAACCACCACCAGTATAAGCTCCCACACATACTGTGCTCCTACACACACCACAAGCATACATAAAAGCCCCACGAACTTAACCAATGCATAAAAAAAGGAAATACTCTAATACAGATATATATGCTCACACCCTCTGCAAAGTTTACACATACAGTACGATTATACACATTCTATTTCCACAAGAACAACAGCCTTAAGGAGACACACATTCCACACAAACTTTTCCAGAAAACTCTAAACGACTTACTATATAACCACCCAAATGGCGATGTTTTCGTACTAAAGTGGCATAATTCTCACTTCAGTCCTCTACTCGTTCCGTTTCATTAACTTTTTCACAACAACCGCAAACAGTATGTGTCAATTCACCTCCAAAAATAGACAACAGTCACCATATTTCATTCTAAATCGACTACCACTGATGAGTGCAGGGTTTACATAATCGGATTGTTAACACTACACTGAATCCTTAGCGCGAAACCGATTGTTCAAATCGATGTACAAAGCAAAACCCTTACAATGATGTTTGCCGCATGCACCATGTCTCAACTATTGTTATCGCGTGGTGAACTTATCACTGAGAAGTTATTAAAAGGTTGCTGAACTCAGAAATTCTATTTTCCCGCATTAAACACTTAAAGGACAAATACAGAAATATGAAATATAATCTTTCACTCAGAAGTAATCGTAAGTTCAAAACATGTCAGAAAGAAAAGTCCTTCGGTACAGCATGTGAGCGTTTATATATATGTATGTGATGTGTGTGTGTGTGTGTGTGTGTGTGTGTGTGTGTGTGTGTGTGTATGTATGTATGTATGTATGAGTGTATGTATGTATGAACTCTCTCTGCTCATAATGCTATATATATATATA
>NC_068988.1:11860887-11862999 GCF_001194135.2 Octopus bimaculoides | reverse complement strand
TATATATATATATATATATATATATATATATATATGCATGCATATATATAAATATGTAAATATATACACATATACATCTGCATGAAAGCGCATGGCTCATTGTTTAGAGCGTCCGGCTCACAATCATGAAATAGTGAGCTCGATTCAGAGACCGGGATGTGCGCTATGTTCTTGAGAACGACCCTCTTCTTCTCTCAGCTGTAGAAATGAGCTCCAACATCACAGGGGACAAAGTGAACCGGCCCCTTGGATAACATCGGTGGTGGGGAGAAGAGAGGCTGGTATGCATGGGTGACTGCTGGTCTTCCATAAACCACCTTGCCCTGACATTTGAATCGGTGGGGTTGGGGTGAGGGTGGGGGTGGGGGAAAACTTTCTAGGTGCATCTCATAGTCATTAATGACCGTAGGGGTTCTTTACCCATTTTACATATGCGTATATACATAGATGCACATACATAAACGTACATCTATACACATAAATACACGTATATATACAAACACACACACATACATATATATACATATATATATACACAAAGACACACATACACACACATATATATATATATGAAATTGGATTTGGTTTCTTGGTGATTTATGTATTTTATATGATGTTTCTTATATGTTTTGATAAATGACTAATGCTAATATATAAGGAAAAGAAATCCTCGCCAAAAAATAAAACTGTTTCGTAGTATACGTACATAGAAACTGATAAAAATCATTAGTCTCCAGAAACTCAAACGTATAAAAGACACACAATCGCTCACATACACCACCTCCTCTCTCTCTCACTCTCTGTCGTTCTCTTTCTCTCTCGTGCATATGCCTATATATATGTATGTGTGTGCGTGAGTGTATATATGTATTCATATATATATATTTATATCTATTTATTTATTTATATATATATATATACATGCGTATATACGCGCGCACACAAGGACAAACTTACACTTGGTTATAACATGAATGTAAGAAGTATTAAGCAAGACGCCGAAAAGTGTTAACAGTTCAAATTGCTTTTTATCTGATATAAAATGCAAATTCCCAACATGTATGTTCGTTTTGATGTTTTTGTGCGAGAACATACAGAGAGTATTCCACGCTGCTTGGTACGTTATTACATAATTCTTACTTGAATAGTCTCTCCGTATGTCAGTAAACGTACCCTACAATGTTCTTGCAACAATGAATTTATTCTTGTCGTGCTGTACATAACAAATATGGCATTCATAACTGAAAACGCGACGGAAGGGATAAACGCATTTGTTGTACCATCCAATGATATTATGGATACCAATGTGTGTTTTCCCAGATATCGTTTAAGTGAAGTTTTCTCCTAGGATTATTTCCAAAGTGGAAATACTTCTCACGTCCGAATGAAGTCGAACGTCTGAAATATTACATCACACGAATGTATTTTATTCGACGCGGCTTAATGCAACTTTATTTAATTCTAGCTCATCTAAACTTACTGTACACCAGCAAAGGTAACGTATGCTTTTCTAATAAGAATAACTTTATTCTTATTGGGCGACGAGTGATTGATTTAGTTTTCGTTGATGACAAACGAAACAATGGGGAAACTCACGCGATCTACGATCTAATGAAATTATTCACAGCCTAAAATGTGTTTTCAGACATGACTAGCGGGGGTTTTCCCCTGAGGCTATTCCAAAACGGAAGTTCTTATCACGTCCAAATGCATCTAAACACGTTAAGATTAAATATATGTGCGTATCACAATTTTTAATTATACATTTGGTAGTGTTTATCACAATGAAGTAGCTGTTGAACACAAACTTTCAAATGTATGTGAAATTTATTCTTGTCATGGTTTATATAAACGATGCTGCTCTTAAAGACTGCATTTTCTGAGTATGTCAATTGATGTTAGTAAGTCTCACTTTCATTTAATGTAATGTAATAACCTGTATCAGTTTAACGAGGTATTATCAATTGAACTGGACTTAGTTTTTAATGTTTCGTTATCAATTATCAATTATATAAACTCCGAGTAACAGTTTTTATGATATTTTTGCTGCTTTTTAATAAAGTATATATATATATGTGTGTGAATACATGTATGTATATATATATATATATA
>NC_068988.1:11855067-11856810 GCF_001194135.2 Octopus bimaculoides | reverse complement strand
CATATATACGTATACATATATATATATATGTACATAGATACATATAAATGCTTGCATATGCCTATATATTGATATATACTCACATACATGCACACACATACACACACACACACACACACACACACACACACACACACACACACACACACACACATATATATATATATATATATATACACGAAACGTGCGCATATGTGCTTGTGTGTGTGCGCATCGTATAAACTCTTTCTGTGTGAATATATAATCTCAGAGTATGCACTTAACAACAACAAACCGATGCAATCAAGGACTGTCGCTTGGCAGAGATCCTACTGCTTGCAAAGAAGATGGACTGATCCATTGAACAATTCCCCCCGTTATCCTTCCTCTGTGTTCCTGGTTGTGCATTGTATGAAGTGCTGCAATGATAAATGGCAAAATTCTTTGTACTGAACGAACTAATACATAAATCGTTCCAGAAACTCGGTGACCCGCGATCGTCGTCGTCATTTTTATCTCCACCGCCGCCACCACACTATATCATCATATCCATTATTGTCGTCATCATCATGATCCTTATCTTCAACGTTCCCACAACGACAATCATCGTCGTCATCGTCATCATCATCATCATCATCAACACCAATAATACATCCGTCATCGTCACCACCAACAATCCAGCCATCATCATCATCAACAGAACCACCAGCACATTAATCACATTCATCGTCGTCTTCTTGGTCGTCGTGTCTATCACCAACGTAATAATTATATATATATACACAAGCGTGGTTGTGGTAAGACGTTTGCTTCCCACCCACATGGTTCCAGGTTCAGTCCCACTGTGTGGCACCTTCGGAGAGTGTCTTCTACAATACCTGCGAGCCGACCAAAACCTTGTGAGTGGATTTCGTAGAAGGAAATCGAAAGATGCCCGTCGTATATATGTGCATATATACATTTTACTCTTTTACTCTTTTACTCTTACTTGTTTCAGTCATTTGACTGTGGCCATGCTGGAGCACCGCCTTTTAGTCGACTAAATCGACCCTATGACTTATTCTTTGTAAGCCAAGTACTTAGTCTATCGGTTCCTTTTGGCGGAGAAGTAAACACACCAGCATCGGTTGTCGAGCGGTGCTGGAGGGACAAACACAGACACACAAACACTCCCCCCCCCACACATATATATGCATATATACAACGGGCTTCTTTCAGTTTTCGTCTACCAAATCTACTTACAAGGCTTTGGTCGGCCCGAGGCTTTAGTAGAAGACATTTAACCAAGGTGCCACGCAGTGGGACTGAACCCGGAACCATGTGGTTCGTAAGCAAGCTACTTACCACACAGCCACTCTTGAGCTTATTAATAATGCTGCAAAGACATCACAAAAACTGTTACTCAGAGTTTCAGTTACCCTTTCGTCCAAAAACTGTCCGACGAACGGGAACGTGAAACTCTGAGTAACAGCTTTTGTGATGACTTCGCAGCTTTAATAATAAAGCATATTTACTCTGCCTCCAGTATTCGAGTACTATTTTTTCCACTTTGTTTCACATTTATGTGCTTACTCTGGTCGAAACTGACATTTCAGAGGCCTTCGCTTTGTAACCCATTGGTGGGATTAAAAAGCTTGCAAATGGATGGAAGGAAGTTATAGATAATCAGGGAAAGTACATTGATGATTAAATTTCAATTAAATATAACATTTGATCACTTGTTTTCTTTATTCAACGTTCGGACAGAGCTTATGGGATGACCTG
>NC_068988.1:11850308-11853119 GCF_001194135.2 Octopus bimaculoides | reverse complement strand
TATATATATATATATATATATATATATATATATATGTTGTTGTACTTGGGGATGGTCATGTTGCCAGTTTATAAATGAGTATATACACACGCACATATATATGAATGTGTGTGTGCGTGTGTATGTATGTGTATACAACCTTTTTCATTGGAGTATGTGCGTGCATCAGTAGCTTTTTAAATAGTTCTTGTAGCTGACTGCAGCAAGTTCACTTCCGACCATACTGGAGCAAGACTGGTATTTATGTGGGTATATGGAGATATACGTTTGCGTCTATGTGTATACACATACATACGCGCACACACACACCTCTTTCTCTCTCTCTGTTTGTGTGTGTATGTATATATGTGTGTATATATATATATATATATATATATATATATATATATATATATATATATACATACACAGAAAGAGAGGGAGAGGCAGAGAAAGCGACAAAGAGAGTAGGGAACTGATATAAACGGGGGTGGGGGGAACAAAATATATATTTTTGTATTACACATACACGCGCTCCCCCCTTTTTTACTCTAGGCACAAGGTTCGAAATTTTGGGGGAGGGGGCCAGTCGATTAGATCGATCCCAGTATGCAAATGGTACTTGATTTATTGACCCCGAAAGGATGAAAGGCAAAATCGACCTCAGCGGAATTTGAACTCAAAACGTAAAGACAGACGAAATACCACTAAGCATTCTGCCCAGTGGTGGTAGTAGTAGTAGTATATATATAGTATATATAGTATATATATATATAGCGACTGCTACTACTACTACTACTACTACTACTACTACTACTACTACTACTACTACTACTACTACTACTACTACCACCACCACCACTATCACCACTACTGATACTATTTCTACTACCACCACCACCGCCGCCGCCGACATCGACGCCGATGCTGCTGTTGCTGCTGCTGCTGCTACTACCACTACTACTACTACCACTACTACTACCTGAGGTCATTTAGTCGAGCGTTCCTTTAGAGATGAGGCCTCTGATGTGTGTGATTGTGTGTAGACATAGCACCGACCAACATTTGGGATCAATGCATTATTGAGGGCCACAGTTGAGCTTTTGAAGGTTTGGCTATTGGTTGAAATCAATAAATCAAGATATGAGCCAGGTTTTGAAATGCTATTCTGATATACTTTCAGAATGGAAAGGGCTTGCATTTCTAGGGATCGTAGAGCTTCTAGAAGGGAGCTACCGAGATCGAAATGAGCTATGGGTGGTAACATCTGGAGGGTACGTACAATGATTAGTTCTTTGTGCTTTTGAAGGAATCAAAACTGGTGTGTCCCCAATGGAGAGTATTTTCGACGTTTCCCTTCATAAACAGAATAGTAACCATGATCAGTTAATAGAATAATAAACTAAGAACAACAACAGAAAACATAACAAATAAAAACACGCACACAGAAGCGATACTGCCATGGAAGTGTACGCCAGTATCATATTATCAATAATGAAAGAGGCGATATCGCAATAAATACCAGTAAAGTAAGCGGCTATATTAATATTATCAATAAGTGTTTCATGATAAGCATTAATATCAGTGAAGAGGAGAAAACTATAAAAGGAATATAAAATATAGGAAATATGACGAAGCGTACACAGTTCACAAGATGTTAAACGAATAGATTCTGTTTATGTTCAGTGCAGTGTTTGCACTGCAATGCAAATATATATAGCAACCATTTTGAGAGAGGCTGTACGGTTGTTTAAATTAGAAAACATAAGACTGAGCTCTTTTTCTCCGCTTCCTTTCTCTTGGATATCCTTCAAATCTCTTTAAAATCTGCTTTACTTATTTTCTACTGTTAGAAATAAAGGGAAAAGCATACGTTATAAAATGAAGTCACACACACATATTTCTATATTAACCATTATATTCACACAAAGATATACGCACGCGCACACACACATATATACATACAAAGGCACCCACGTACACACATATGCATATACAGATATATACAAACGCTCACACATTCAAGCATGCATGCATATACAAACACACACACACACACACACACACACACACATATATATATATATATATATATATATACACACACACAAATATATTCTTTTCTACTCTAAGCACAAGGCCCGAAATTTTTGGGAAAGAGGCCAATCGATTAGATCGATTCCAGTACACAACTGGTACTTAATGTATCGACCCCGAAAGGATGTAAGGCAAAGTCGACCTCGCGGGTATATGAACTCAGAACGAAATGGCAGACGAAATACCGCTAAGCATTTCACCCGGCGTGCTAACGTTTCTTATTTCTTTATTTCCCACAAGGGGCTAAACATAGAGGGGACAAACAAGGACAAACAAAGGGATTAAGTCGATTACATCGACCCCAGGGCATAACTGCTACTTAATTTATCGATCCAGAAAGGATGAAAGGCAAAGCCGACCTCGGCGGAATTTGAACTCAGAACGTAACGGCAGACGAAACATCGCTAAGCATTTCGCCTGGCGTGCTAACGTTTCTGCCAGCTCGCCCCCAACACACACACACACACACACACACAAACACACAAATATATTTAAGAAAATACTTATGGACATGCACATTTATACATATATACTATGTCTGTAAGAAACAAGCAACATCTGTTTGTTGTTTACACACCCGTCTTCGTCTCTTGTTTTTTGTAAATTTTCACTATATATACATATATACACATATATACATACATACATACATACATATACATACACTCACACACATACACACACACACACACACACACACATATATATATATATATATATATATATATATATATA
>NC_068988.1:11841600-11850298 GCF_001194135.2 Octopus bimaculoides | reverse complement strand
TGCATATATGGGTACAGGACATCAAAAAAACGTTAAACACAATGAGAAACGAAAACATAGAAAACGAACTTTTTTCGAACAACGAAAAAAAACAAACAGAGAAACGAGACATGCAACATAAAGAGTATACCCCTTCATCAGTTGTCCCCTGTTTCATTAACTCCGCATTTCGAAGGTAAGGACAATACGCAACTTCGTTAAAGCAGTCCTTCATTCAAAGCAAATTAAATAAAATTGGGAATGTTTTGCGGAGGGTGAAAGTGGTAACAAGAACAGGACAGTGAGAACAAGACAGTAAAAACAAACGCTGAGGGCTGTTGAGCCAAGACGATAGAAAAATTATTATGAACGCTAGGAGGACGAGCTATGAGATGAGACAGGTAAAAGCACGTCTTGTCTTTAAGAAAGAAATGGACAGAAAGATAGATCCCCACGTGTCAGCGACGAGAATCAAGGAGGAAGAGTGAGAGAGAGAGGAAACGATGAAGGGGAGAAGAGAAGAATAGGGAAAAAATATATATATCCTGCTAACTCCCCACCTTAAGTACAATTGTCACAACTGTTGCTAATATCGATGCAAGTAGCAATTCGTTTAAATCGACTCTGAAACTTGATTGGTGCTTACGGAAATCAGAAGTCAAAAGTTACCGAATTATTGCCTGTGAAGTAAACATTCCATAGCGTTTTCTCCCATGTTTTCCGCATATTCTTTCTCCTTCCTTCCTCCTCTACCTTCTCCTGCTACTACTACTACTACTACTACTACTACTGCTACTACTACTACTACTACTACTACTACTACTACTACTACTACTACTACTACTACTCCGCCCTTATATTTTAATTATATTAAGAATAATTAAATTTGCTTAAAATTTGAAGAGCAATTAATATTTTCTTTCCAATTTTTTAAAAACTTTTCATTGTTTATTTTGCTTTCTATTTTCACTTTAGTTTTTTTTAAATACTTTCTGTCATAAATGAAATCATGTATTAAGTATTATGTAACTCTTCAGCAAATGAAATTAAGAAATTAAACAGGAAATTGTATGACAATCCTTAGATTACCAATATTTGGAGAGAAGTTTCTTTTCTGAAAGAACAATGAATATCAACCTCAACTCTATTTATTCTTGGTCTCTTCTCTTGAACCACGTAGATTATTTTTAGATGTAAACACGTTTAAAAATTTCCTTCTGCTCTGAATGATAAATTTTGAAAGTTGTGCAATAACAACATTGGAAACCTGATGAGGAAAAGCAATATAGAAGCGTGAAAGAGAACAAAAATAAAACCAAAAACAAATAGAGAATAAATATTGTACAAAACCCATAATATTTGAAAAGAAAAGAATATGTAATCATTTTGACTATACATATATTATTCTGAACCGAAAACGGAAGTCTCTGACGTTTGGAACGTAAAATAGAGATTTATAAAGTTCGGGTCAAAGATATTACTCGTATTATGTTATGTGTGCTTGCGGGAGGCAACTGGAAAGACTTGCTATAATAACCTCTACAATGTGTTGTCAAAAATATGGCTCGTATAGTGAACAATTGCAGATAAGAAACTTCCGGTACATTCAGGAAAATAGCTGCATTAATTAGATAACAAGATTACAATAGATGTAGAGACATGTACACAGGCACACAGATACTGTCGACATAGGTTTTTTGTTTTCCTCTCTCTTGTACATTCTCTCTCACATCCATGTTAATATAAATATACAAGTAGGAGATGGAGATAGACAGACCTGAAGTAGAGAGAGGAGGTTATTGATGAGGTCGCGGTGGCGACAAAAGATCTTTGTCAAACCTAACTATATTTTGATTTTTATTTGCATTCATAGCCACTCTACTCGCTAACCGTGAGCTATACAGAAACTTTCAGCTTATCGAATTTCCTTGTAACTTCGATATGGCAAAGAGTGTGTAACCTTCGACACCAATAAATTGTTATTGTTCCTGACCGTACACAGTAGAGGTTTTGTTTTCTATACCTGCCACGGACTGCATGAATCTTTTGAACTTCCTACACTTGGATCCCCGGATATCAATATGTATATATATATATACATTTATATATATAGTGAGAATTTACAAAAAACAAAACAAAAGACGAAGACGGGTGTGTAAACAACAAACACATGGATTAGTTTAACGCTCGGGAAGTGAGAAAGTATTTTACGTTTCGAGCCTACGCTCTGCGACAGAAAGGAACACAGAAATAAACAGGGAGAGAAAATAGAAAAAGGTTTAGTGGCTAGCGATCTATCATGGCGAATGGCGTACAGAGGGGTCACATAGGAGAGCTAGGAAGAAGGGGAGATAATAAAGTAGTGTTGATCCAAAATGAAGGTGCGCGTGCATGTGTATGTGAGAGCGTGTATGTGTGTGTGTGAAAGGGGGCTGGTGATCTTGACGTGTGCGTGTGTGCATGTGTAGGTGTGTGGATGATGGTGTAGGTTCTGGCAAGTAGTCAGTGCTAGTGTGTGCGCTGGTGTGGGTGCTTGAAATTTCAGAGTATGAATTGTTATTTGTGAATGCAAGGGTAGAAGATTTCCTCTCTAATGTTTAAAGTGCTCACGGTTGATGTTATGATATTTAGTTTTTCGGTGATGCAGGGCTCGCATTTGCTTCTCTGTCTCCTGTATTTGGTGGCCTTAGCTATAATGGTCCAGTTTATATGGGACGGCTCCTCACTCATCTATCTTTAAGTATCTATACGATATGTGTGTGTATATGTATGTACGGATGTGTAATGTAATCTCTCTCTCTCTCACACACACACACATAGTGAATATTTCAACCAATAACGTAGTCTAATATTATAAAAGCTAATCAAGGAGTCTGTTGCATCTATGTATTAACAATAGACATAAACACGATTTCCTTCGATTAGGCACATTGTTCGTGGTATACCAAATGGGATTTATGGATAATGAAATTAGTATGTAGAAGAGTTATAGGAAGAGAAACACAATGTGTCCTACCATCGCTTTATGAAGTAAGAATTTATTGTGACAACACAACAATTAGATCTCTACTCTAATGCAGCTCTCGGTTCACTTTATATCATATGACACAAAACGACTTAGTTTTACGAGGCAACGAGGATTCTCAACTTGGCATTCGACCTGGTAAAATTAACAGCTAAATTTCACTCATGTAATATCCTGTCATCTCAGGAGAAAAAAAAAAAGAATAGAAATGAAAAGAAATGCAACAATGAAACATTGTATTATGTAATCTTAAGCTTAAAGAAAAAGATGAGGCTGTCAAAACATAAATGACTTTACTTTGAGATCTATTGGATCAGCAATGTTCTGAGTTTACTCAACAACAAGCTTTTGTTATATTTTTCTAAGTAAATGTTGGAATCAAATACGATGATATGTCTTGATTTTCTAAAGAGCCTCTTTTTTCTTTCACCCATTGGACTGTGGCTATGCTAGGGAATCGTATAAATCGACCCCGGTACTAACTTTTTAAAACCTAGTACTACCACGCAGTTTCCGCCTATCAGATTTACTTACAAAGCGTTGGTTGACCCGGGGCCATAGTAGAAGACACTTGCTTAAAATGCCGCGAAGTGGGACTGACAAAAAAACACGTGACACGAAAGCGATCTTGTCAATCACGCAACCATGTCTGCGCTTGGAGGAAAATTTACAGAAATGAAATAGCGCCGGAAGGACTGTATTGAAACCACCTCATGATCTTGCTTTGCTGTTAGATTACATTGAGTAAAAGACGATTAACCCTCTGTCGTTGATATATCTTGGTGTACAATGTACATAAGGGATTTCTTTAATGGCTCTTTGTTGTATAAACGAGTGTAACTGCTATCTTTCATCGGCAGAAGCTTCAGTAGTGGTTGATGATGATTGCGATGATAAATAATGGATAAAAGTTATTAAAGATTTTGCCAAAACCTTTACTGAAAAATACGACTATATGTATGCATTTTGTTAAATACCCAAATAATACAGTGTATTTATCAGAATAATAAAAAGCTAAAAAGAATATTTTTAACATAAAAACTGCATTTTTCGATATTGTGAGTTACTACCTACACCAATCTGTGTTGTTTTTGTCCGAACAACATAGAATTGTTCAAGTGCAAATAGATAAACTTGGAAAATCAGATATATTCTACTCAATGATTGACGTCGAAATTTATTGTCTGCAATTGTGGAAACCAGTCGAACTAGAAACTGTAATTGCGTAAAGGTGAACCGAAGAGCGATGTCATGTTTATCTTCCATAACAATGCCGCCTTTAATCGTATCTTGATGTAGAAGAGATTATTTGAATTATTGTTCCATTACAAAGTCCATTATCCTTATTTAAATTGCGCAATAACATTACAAGACATGCCCTTTTTGCATATGAAAGGAACTGCAATGTTACAGCTGTTTAAAAACCCATTATTTAAGTGTGCATATTCCATTTGTCATAAAAAGAATAAATGCTTTTTTCTTGGTGACTAATTCTCCACCAAATATGTTGACATTTTTCTCATATATCAACACATATCATAGGGTATTATTGCTTGTTCTCTCCCGTTTTCACGTCAATTGCAAATAATTTTATAAGCATTGAGATTCTCAATTTTACCATCAGATTTCGGCCGTTTTCTCTCTTCACCAACACGAAATAGAAAATCAGTTAATTCAATTCTTCAGTTGAATATTTTTGCTAACTTTCAGTTTAATCATCCTTTACTGAAATGAAGAATGAATCATAGCTTTGTTTGTGATAATATTCTTGCCAGCTTTCTTTATGGTAGTGAGCATTTGTCGAAAACCGACTTAACACATTCTGATATTGTCACCAAAACGTGAAAACCTTTGCAAAAGACCACAACGTTTGTGATCAACAACACCTCGACATTTGTAAATCTGGGATTAGTTTTATCTGTTTGCTGTTAGTATTAATTTTACAAACAAGATTCTTGATAATGGAAACTGAAATATGGAAAATTTAATGGACGGTAGAACCAGTTTTTGATATAACAGCGAAAACGTGTTGATTCAAACCTGTTACCGCATAATAATTTATTCGATCGAAATGTCTTTCCAGAAACTTCAGGACCATCAAGAACGAAAATGTTTGAACTTGGGTTATTGCTTTGTATGCATCAAAATCCAAAAGCATGTTGCTGCTCTTAGTTCAGGCTTCCGTTCTTGTCGAATATTTCTGCAGGTTGACAACAGTAAAGTCTGGAAGTAATTAAAAATTTTCTGGTACATCTAATACTTACTCAGAAAATCGGGAGCTGAGTTGCTCTAACTGTTTATTATTATTATTCTCATCATAAACATCTGCCGCAGGTAAATTGTGATTAGATAAATTCCGATTTTGAAAGAATGTAAATTTATATGAGACTTCATAAAATAACAATATTGAATTAAATAAATCTCGACTTTTAGATGAAAATCATGTTCCTAATTCTGTAACATAATTCACGCCTGATTTAGATACAGATTTTAAAAAAGTCCAACTGGAAAGTTGCTTTCTTGTATTTTTCACTTGTTGCCCTTCACCCCTACAAGTTTCACCTCCCGAAATGAGGATGGCCACAGATTTGTGTATTAAAATTATAAACAGAATCTAGAGGACTGAAGGAGAGTATTTTCTGGTTGACGTTTCACATATTTACAATGCGGAAGAATCTAGTTCGTACCAATGTCTCCTCTGTTGCAATTCAAATATTTATATGCATTAAAAAAGGCAGTTTAAATAAAAAAATTTTGTCGGTTTTATGTGTGGAACAGCAAACATTAAAGTCTATTACATTTTAATATTTAGCGAAATATGACCGGTCCTTTCCACATATAGGTTGTCCTCGGAACCATGTAGTCGGAAAACAAACCTCTTACGGAAAGTAAAACGTCTTACAGTCACGTCTGCATCGAAAATATCAATATTAATTTAGTAAAACAGATTTGAATAAAGTACTTACATAGAGAGAACAAAAATTATGATAAACATAAGTGTATATCACTTGTTCCGTGAGTATGTTTCCCCATTGTGCTTGTTTGCAAGTGCGATTTGGTGCTAAACCGCGACACATCATCAAAGGAGCGCTTTATTGCATTAACTTACCGAGGTCAAGTTTTAAAACTACCTGCGCGCATAAGATTTACGCAGTTCATATCTAAAACAACTATAAACATCTGAATTACAAGAAGCTCAGACAAAGCTGCTTAAAGATGAACAGCTAGTTGCTTCCAGTTAATAAATGTTTCGCTGGTCTATAGTCCCCATAGTATCAGAACGATAATAGTAAACAATGACATTAAAAGATAACATGAAAGGGTCCTCTATTGTAAAGCTACCAAATTTCTAATAAATAAGGAAGACAGATAATTCCAAAACATTCTCATTCTTTTGATGTCGCAAATAATATATATATGCATATATGTGTATGGGTGGTTATTTGTGTGTGTGTGTACCTATATATATATGTATATATGTACATACATAAATATATGTGTGTATATATATATATATGCGTGTGTGTGTGTATGCATGTAAATATATATATATGTATATATGTATATATAAGAATATATATATATATATATATATATGTGTGTGTGTGTGTGTGTGTATATATATGTATATATATATATATATATATATATATATATATTTGTGTGTGTGTATATATATAATTATATCAATTAACAGTATATGGATTCAGTATAACACCTTTATTGCGTACAGCGTTCGTTTCGATCCCTCCTGCTATTGTCCTTTATGTGTGAGAAAGAAAGACATCTCTAGAGCAATGGTTTCACACACACGTGCACATACATATGTACAAATGCACACACACATACACACACACACAGAGTTATTCATTCTTCAAATGACACACGTACCTCGGTACCGCATAACCATTAACGCGCTCGATTATCTACAGACTATTGCTGGTTAAAACAATTGAAAATTTTTACATCTTCAGTTACACGACATCATTTCAGTCTAATAAAGCATTTGACCGAGTCTATTTATGCAAATATGTTAATTATGGAATGTTCCGGTAAAACGTGATGGCAGATTGATTTTGGCAAATGATGCCAGTGCGATATTTATGAACATTTGTTTATTTATTTCATTTTAGAAATTTCAAATGATGTACGATTTGATAATAATTAGATTGTGTAATGATCATATTTATTCGCCATTATCGCGAATAATTATTTCATTTAGTTATGTAATTGGCATGTCAATTCTAATTTTTAATTACTATCGCATATGCCCATCATCATCATCATCATAATCATCATCATCGTCATCATTACGATCACTGTCATCGTTATCTTCGACGTAGTCGTCGCTGGTGGTAATAATATTGATCATCATGATAATCATGACCATCGTCATCGCCATCAATGTCATCGTCTTTATGATGATGATGATCGTCGTCGTCATCGTCGTCGTCGTAATCATAAGCATTATCGATATTGTTTTTTTAATTAGTTCGAAACACTAACGAGAGCCGTAGAAATTTCATATTTTTATAAATGTTCGCAGTTTTAATTTAATGAACATTTTCACGGATGTTCATAACATTGTCTCGGCATTATTTTTGATTTCGTTCCATAGATATATTTGTTGTATGTGTAACACTCGAATACACGTCACAACAACAACAACAACATCTACAACAACAATAATAATAATGTCTGGATGTTGAATGTCTCCCACGATAATTAAACAAACAAGCATCAAAGCTTATAAAGTGCGGAAACAGACTCGGTGAGACCTCTGACAACAGACTGTTGTCAGCTCTCACAGAATCGATCAGAGCAAACAACACGGAGCACTCTGAGAAGTAAATCAACAACAGCAACAATAACAACAGGCTCCCATGGCTTCTGACTAACTGATTGAAAGTGTTATTATGTACATACTTTGTCTTGGTATAAAAGATGGGCTACAGCAAATATTCTGCACAATGCCACAGATTTGCTTGTCAGTTGTTTTACCATAACCATTTTCAGCATGTCCTTTGGTCGCTGACGATATGTGCATCTCTGATCACGAGCAGAAGTAGTGGGGGAGCATCAAAGCCATGCGTTGAGAGGAATTCTTCGAAGATTTGAATGATTCACATCTGGAAACGGGTCGTTCGTTCAACATCTTTAAACAACCCTTGTTCAAGGGCTAATCGAGCGGGATGGGCTACTCGACCTGAAGATAAATTCTAACTGGGCCCCACCTGCAAGGTCATGTACTGTTTATCTTGATATGAGATCACCATGTCGAACACATATGGGTGTGATGCATGTGCCTGGTGTACCCTTATCAGACGGGTAGACATGATGGGTATACTGGGCTGTACACATTTTATCCCAGTGTCAATTTGATGGCAGGCGCTGCTCCCTCACTCAATAATAATAATAATATAATAATAATAATAATAATAATAATAATAATAATAATAATAATAATAATAATAATAATAATAATAATAATATAGAAAGGATTGAGGTAACTTCTCCTGAAGATATAGAGTCAAAATTAAAAGAAGAGTGCCATTTGCTATCTTGTGAACAATATTTCGACATCTCCCGTGTCTTCCACTGGTTCAAAAAATAAATTTGTCAATCTACTTCATTTTGGTTAATATAGAAAGGATTGAGGTAACTCCTCCTGAAGATATAGAGTCAAAATTAAAA
>NC_068988.1:11839325-11840798 GCF_001194135.2 Octopus bimaculoides | reverse complement strand
AGATAGCAAATGGCACTCTTCTTTTAATTTTGACTCTATATCTTCAGGAGGAGTTACCTCAATCCTTTCTATATTAACCAAAATGAAGTAGATTGACAAATTTATATTTTGAACCAGTGGAAGACACGCGAGATGTCGAAATATTGTTCACAAGATAGCAAATGGCACTCTTCTTTTAATTTTGACTTAATAATAATAATAATAATAATAATAATAATAATAATAATAATAATAATAATAATGATAGTAATAATAATAATAATAGTCTTTTCTCTCTATGCACAATACCTGAATTTCTATGAGGGTTGGGGCCAATCGATTACATTGACCTCATTGCTCAGCTGGTACCTATTTCATCCATATCAAAATGATGATAGGCAAGATCGACCTTGGCGAAATTTGAGCTGAGACCATAATGTGCCGGAAGAAAAACCGTTAAACATTTTGTCCGGTTAACGATTCTTCCGGCTCAGCGCCTTACCACTGCAACTTAGTTTTCTTTGTGTTTCCGAACAATATTTATTGACGTGTCTTATTACACTTTGCGAATCTTTCGTAACAAAAAGCGGAAATATCAGCGACCTGTTACGTAAGCATACACAAACATCCGTTTTCATGTACTCACGCTCACACACACGCACAAATATAAAATTATTGGACGGGCTTCAGTTTTTGTACTGCAGCCATGCTGTAAAACCACACCACCATCGCCACAGTCCAAAGACAGAATTGAGTACAAGAATATTAAAGTCAAGCTGTAGTAGTTATTAAAATTTAAATTCAAGTGCCAATTACATAATTAAATAAAAATAATTATACGCGATAATGACGAAAGAACATCTTAATTATACAATATAATTATAATTAAATCAAGCATTATTTAAAATTAAAGAACATAATTACAAATATAAATGCGGTACCAGTTGCCAAAATCGATATGGCGACATGTTTACTGGAATATTGGAAGTCACTCTACCAAGGCATGGCACAAAGCAATCGACCTCGCTGTCATACCGGTGCGAAGCAATTTTGTTTACAACAAAAGCTACGGCTGCCTCGCGCGCGCGCGTGTGTCTGTGCGCATGTTTGTGTGTGCGCATGTGTAAAGGCGTGTAGTCAGATTGTTTTTGATGGTTATGTTGTCGATCTTAAGTTCGTGCTTTCCATTTCCGAACTAAACTGTGCATGGAATCTTTCAGATGTGCCTATCATGAATATATATATATACATATATATATATATATATATTTGACAGGAATGGCAACAAAAGAAAGAAAGAGACCTCGATATTATGTAAATAGAGGAATTTATCTGTAAAAATATATGACACTTATTCAGTACCCATGATAAAACTCCGAGTTTCGGATGCCAGGGTGGGGAGATGTTAGAGTGGACCCCCCACACTGGCATCCGAAACTCGGAGTTTTATCATGGCTACTGAATAAGTGTCACATATTTTTACATACATACATA
>NC_068988.1:11833965-11837366 GCF_001194135.2 Octopus bimaculoides | reverse complement strand
GTGTGTGTGTGTGTATGTATATGTATATACTCATCATCCATTTATACATTTTCTACAATTTCTTCATTATATATATATATGTGTGTGTGTGTGTGTGTGTGTGTATGTATATGTATATACTCATCATCCATTTATACATTTTCTACAATTTCTTCATTATATATATATATGTGTGTGTGTGTGTGTGTGTGAATATCTATATATATGCACACTTATAGTTAGACATTCATTAATGTATGTGTGTGTATATTCTTTTATTTTTTTTAGTCATTTGAATGCGGCCATGCTGGAGCACCGCCTTCAATCGAACAAATCGAGCCAGGAATTAATTATTCTTTGTAACCTTAGTATTTATTCTATCGGTCTTTTTTGCAGAACCGCTAGTTTACGGGGATGTAAACACACCAACAGCGATTGTCAAGTGATGATGGGGTGACAAACAGATGCACAAATACACACTCACATATAAATACAAAAAAACGGAACACGGACGTAACGGACGACAATGAAAACATACGGACAGATGGACGATACAAGGACGGACAGGAAAACCAGGAGGGAACATGCGTGGCTTTCTATTCCTCAGTCAAGATTCTAGTTTTCACTGCAGTTTCAGTCTGTTACACTTGGGACTGTTGAAAATTGGTAGGCTCCAAAAATCTAAGCTAAGGGTATTAGATTTTTAGAAGAAAGCGTGCGAATATGTGCGACAACACGGACAAAAAACGATAAAACGGAATGTTACACGATTACAAATACAAACAACAAAAATGACAACATGTCTTTCGACTAAAAGTACAAGTTAAGTTAAACTGGCGTTTGACATGGAAGCCTTAAGGCACAAACATAGGTGAAAGTCAGGAGACAAGAAAATAAGGTGTTGTGCGAGTGGCAGTCAGGCCAAGAAAGAAAGACCCAGCTTGGCGGAGCACCGGGCACGTGGGAGGAACAGAGAGAGGTAGGGAACACAGGGATTGAAGAATTAGGGACGGAACTATATAAATATATGATTGGCTTCTTCCAGTTTCCGCCTACCAAATTCAGTCACAAGGCTTTGGTCGGCCTAAGGCTATAATAGAAAACACTTGCTGAAGGTTCCACGCAGTGGGACTGAATCCGGAACCGTGTTGCTGGGAAGCAAGCTTCTTACCGCACAGCCATATCTACGTTTTTATGAAAGTTGTGAAAGCATCACAAAAACTGTTACTCGGAGTAAGAATTTTTGTGGTGTTCTTGCATCTTTAATAAAAAAGCATATTGCTCTACCTTCGGTATTCAAGTACTGGTTTTCCACCTTATTTTGCATTTATGTGCTTACCCGTGTGTATAGATATATATTAGAACACACTCAGATATATTTAATTGAATTATTAGCTTTAATGCGTTGCGTAAGTTTTCTTGAATGTCGACCAGGAGATAACTTAAAAAGTTCCACAGATGCTAATCAGGAATCATTGGTCTTTTATGAAAACACCTGAATCGCCACAAATATTCCTGAGTAATGATTATTAATATTCATGTCCACCAGAATATCTTTCATTCTGCTCTTCGTTAGCAGTATAGATTCCTACCTGTAATCCCGTTTGTTGTTTTGTATGAGAACCAAGAATAAAAAGAAAAAAAAAACCTGGTGGTGATCATAGGCCGAACAAAACGAGATATAATGTTGATATAAATACTTGAAATATATCATCTCTCAAAATGAAGTAAACAGCTTGGCTAATATCAATCTTGTTAACAACTATTAATCTCAGACATGTAGATGTTTAATCCTCTTAAAATAATAAATAGACATAATGGCGATTAACTGAAGTAATATAGAAAAAGTTTGTTTTTAAAGTTGCGATATTATGTTTGTTCTCAGTTGTATAACGTATGAGATATTCAATGCAACAAGATTTCAACACTGCAAAGGAATAAAGGTATATTAACTAGTATACCCGTACCATCAAAATGGACGACATTTTAAGACAGGTTTTTGACCAACATTCTTGTACTCAACTAGTGTATTCTCTAAATAATGAATGTAGCATGTATTCTATCTATCTGTCTATACATATATACATACATGCATGCATACATACATACATGCATACATACAAAAATACCCTGTTGTTGATGATGAAATTCCAATGAAGGAGACTTGGATCTAGGTTAGAAGCCAACTCTTTCTCTATTGGCAAGAAATCTTGAAATAAAACTGAACAATGACATTCATACATACCTACTTACAACAAAAAAAAAAGAAAGACTATGCATGGGTACGTTGCCCAGAAGACAGTAGAAGTGACACGAAGGGCAACCTCTCTTGGACACAAGGACCCTTACATCACATCACATCACATCACACTTTGAAGACTATGTGCAATAAAATGTAAGCACAACAGACCTGATATAAAGATTTGGGATAGAGAAGAGAAACTGTGTAGAGTTATGGAAATTAGCTGCGCAGACGACGTTAACATAAAGTTGAAGATCAGTGAAAAAGAGAACACCTATGCTGAACTAATGAGAAATCTGCAATTACTCTATCTAGTTTACAAGCTCAGGTTTATACCTGTAATTATTTGAATCCTGGGATATGTAATACCAATCTTGATAAATTAGGCTTCTCAAAACCAGAAAGTGGATTCGAAGACTAAAGATCCAATCCATGACCGGAACTGTAAAAATCCGTGAAACTTTCCAGAAGTTTATCATTTAAATGTATATGAGCATGTCTATATATGCAACTATATGCATGAAAATACATACATAAAACAAAGCATACAAATCTGCACACATATATGCATACATATATGCATACATATATATACATACATACAAACGAAAATATCCTGTCGTTGATATTGAAATTCTAGATCTAGGTTAGAAACCGGTTCTTTCTCTATTGGCAAGAAATCTTGAAACAAAACTGAATAATGACATACATACATATATGCATAGATACATATGTATGTACACATACTCACATACACATACGCACACACACACACACATATTATATAAATATCGTTATGGTATGTTCTTTATTAAAGCCGTTACATATACACAACATAGTATAAGAATTTTATTCAATATAGGTTCAGTGCATATATGTTATATGGTTGATATAAATGAGTTTCTGTACACGTTATATGAAAATTTTCATGCTTTTGCAGAATCAATGATGGCAACACTCATTATTCTCCTAACATTTACGAATGAGAGTGACGCGTCTCTGAACATTTGGCAATGCAATTTGATTACATAATTTATGCATAGTTTGTATTATATAACTGATAAGCATTCTTTGTTAATGGAAGGCGCGTAAGATGATTTTATAAATATAAAAAAACTATCCTGCTTTGGTTTGCTTATATATATATATATATATATATATATATATATATGTGTGTGTG
>NC_068988.1:11831883-11833955 GCF_001194135.2 Octopus bimaculoides | reverse complement strand
ATATATATATATATATATATATATATATAAATGTGTGTGTGTGTGTGAGTGCGCGTATGTGTATATGTATGTATGTATGTATGTATGTATGTATATATGAATGTATGTGTGTGTGTGTGTGTGTGTACACGCATACCAAAGTTTATTACAAAGGATTCTTTAGAGTGCAGCACGATTGATTTTTTTCTGATGTACATTTAATCCGTCGTCTCTGTTCAACACCACTGCGTTACCCCTCGATGCAGTTATCGAGTTTCGCCTTGTTGCCTTCATTAGAGTGAAATCTCTGTCTTTAGGATACACAGACATCTTGAGCTCCTGTTATCTTCTGCAGAAAGGCATCAACACATGGAATGTCGTGTCGGCTTACCTTCATTCTCGTTTGTTCCTTCCTTAATTCTCTTTCTCTCGCCCTTCCTTCCTTCCTTTCTTTCCTCGAACCCCTCCCACCCTTACCAATTTAAGATACGTTGCAAAAGGTTATGAATTTTGACCTTGCTCCTCGGAATACGTCCAAGTTAGTCGTTATTGCAGGCATTCAGAAACAAAACAAAACTACATAAAACACGAGAAACCATGAATTATTGAGTTCAATACTAAACTATATATCTAGCCTTCATTCAAAATAAATAAATATGTTGAGATAAATCATACATGTCAAATGTGTTTATGTCTGGGAAATATTTCCAAATATTCAACTGGATAATTTAACTCATAGTACTGCTTTTTCTTTTAGTTTTAAAAACCAAAACAAAACAAAAGCAACAAAATTTAACGGCTATTGGTCATTGGGCTTGGGTCACGTGTTGCAGTCGATCGTATTGACTCCTGAATTTATTTCAGTCTGGTTTACATTTTATTGATCTGTATTTACAGACTAGTTGAGTTAACTTTTTGACGCAGTTTCTCTTGAAAAGGTTGTTCCCTCTGTCTGTCTGTCTGTCTGTCTGTCTGTCTGTCTGTCTGTCTGTCTGTCTGTCTGTCTCTGTCTGTCTGTCTCTGTCTGTCTGTCTGTCTGTCTCTGTCTGTCTGTCTCTGTCTGTCTGTCTCTGTCTCTCTCTCTCTCTGTCACACACACCCTCAGTCTTTCCCTTCCTCTCTCTTTCTCTCTCTCCTTCTCTCTCTCTCTCTCTCTCTCTCTCTCTCTCTCTCTCTACCTCAAAAGTGAATATACACCCTCGTTATACCGTTATGTCTGTGAGGACACTAGCTGAGGTTTCAAGTTTGTTAATGTACCATGCAAAAGGCATGTCTGCTAAATATTACATTAAGCATTTAAATGCATGAAATAATCTTACTTTGCTCCTAAAAAAAATAAGTCTTTTAAACATGGTCTTGTCTATTTATTTTCGATATGTCTATGTGTACATTGTGTCTGTGTATGTGTGTGTGTCTGCATACGTATGTATGATTATATACCTCAGATCACTCAGCCTTATGCCACATTGAATGACTCTGTGACGGCTTTATGCTAAAATTTTAAGGTTGCCTTGAGCATGTCTTTGTATCTTTTCTTTGGACCACCACGTAACCGAGAGCCAGCTGCAAGTTCACCAAAGAAAATCTACATGTTTACTCCAAACGCAAATGGAATTTACTAAATAAAGCATACATGCTTGACGTATTAGCTCTATCGCGAGCACAACTGTGCTGGAAGTTTTATCCGGCCACATAATGTTAAGAATTTTCACAGTCATGTTATATTGAAATGGTCAAGATCTTTTAGTATGGATTTGGTAAACTCCTACGGTTTCACTACAGTGATGTTGTGTAGGAACAACGAGAACTTTGTATACGTCAAGTTTTGATTTTTACAGTCAGTCCACTGCTTAGTGATAGGCAAACTGGAAATAGAAAAGGGCAGACGAGTTCCAGGCAAACCAACGAAATCTGCACAGAATCTCAACAAACTCGAAATAAAGAAGGGCAGATGAATTCAAGGTAGGTCAACAAAACCTGCTCAGAATCTCAACTGCCGGGTGAGTCGACTGAAGTAACGTGAAATAAAGTGTCTTTCTCAAGGACACAACGCGCCGCCGGGAATCGAACTGATATATATATATATATATATA
>NC_068988.1:11818784-11830995 GCF_001194135.2 Octopus bimaculoides | reverse complement strand
ATATATATATATATATATATAAACGTACACAGGCTTACTCCTCTCATTATCGCACATATAATGTGCGTTGTATTCTCCCAGCGTCTTGATATACCTTTATAGTCTCATTCAGCTGTGTTTGTGAATGTATGGTTTTGTTTTGTCTGATTAGAAAAATCGCAGGGGAGTTTAAATCCAGAATACACATTGCAGCTTTAACTAAAGTAATGTATTGATCGGTTGCAGACAATCAAAGCAATACTAAAGCTTCCCTAACAGCTAAACGATGTGCTACATATAGATACGCCGAGAGCCGATAATATATAGAAATAGTAATAGTAATAGAATTAACATTCGCTCTTCCAAGTGTGTGTGTAAGAGGAGAGAGAGAGAGATAGAGAGAGAGAGAGAGAGAGAGAGAGAGAGAGAGAGAGAGAGAGAGAGAGAGAGAGAGTGTGTGTGTGTGTTCGAAGGTCAGCATGTGCGTGTGTGTGTGTTTCTAGTATGTTTATATATGTGCGTATGTATGTTTTATATGTCCAAGACTGTACCGCACTCACACACACTCACGCACACACACACGAATGTATTCAATCTACATCCAGACGGATGAAGACAACACCACAAACAGACAGACACATTGATATATAATACCTGTCACATATGCGTGTGTCTATATAATTATATATATGTATATATATATATACTTACTTAGAAATGGGTGCGTGGCGTTCAATTAAATAATAATATGAATAATATATATATATATATATATGCATATAAGGGTACAGGACGTCACGAACTGCAAAACAACATGAAATACGAAAACAAATGAGTTAAATACGCAAACAACGAGAGAAAACATGGAAAACAGGACAAGTAATACAAAAAATACAAAGAATGACCCTTCGCCAGTTGTCGGCTGTCTATCTATTCCCCATTTCGCGACAACTAATAAAGGGTCCTGTTCTAGTTTCCTACTTTGACCCTCCATAAATCCCAAATTTTATTTTGGTACTTATGGGAGCAACTGTCTTCGAAGACTCATATTGTCGTTCAATGCTCGAAATGAAGAGTAGACAGACAGCCGACAACTGATGAAGGGTCGTTCTTTATATTCTTTGTATTACTTGTCCTGTTTTCCATTTGTTTCTCTCGTATTTCACTCATTTGTTTTCGTATTTCATGTCGTTTACTTTTAGTGACGTCCTAGTTCCAGGTTTAGTCCCACTGCGTGGCACCTTGGCCATTAGAAAGGTAAATAACCGAGCAAAATACATTCCTAAGTTAATGATTTCCTCTTGGCTTCGAGAGGAAATAAACAAACAGCTAGCGGTGATTGCTACCGGCTGCAATAACGGCAGGAGAATATCTCAGGGAATCTAAAATTCTCTTGATTCAATACGCCTTTAACGAAAAGTTGCTCTCAAGGGAATCTTAATTGCAAAGACTTCTGATCAAAGGCTTTCCTGCCGTGACCATCCACTCTTTTCCTATAAGTAGCGAAAACAGGATAAAAATATTAATAGTTTCCTATTTTTTAAATGCGTAAGTGTGATTTGAGGATAATTTAGGTGCTATTTCTAGCGTGTGAAGTAACTATGAGAGAGCCTCAAAGTTCAACCCATTACGCATTCTTTTTACTGGTTAGAAATTGCTGACAATTTTCCTCAATTCAGAATACATTTTAAAACAATAGTGCAAAACTTCACAGTGTAAAAGGTGATGGCCACCTTTGGCACGTCTTTAGTCGTGCCTGCTCAAGTATAGAGCTCGCTTGGGGATAAATAACTACAGCACCAGTGAAGCTTAGGTTAACATACATCTTCATGACTATTACAACTGCAGAGTATTAACATAAATTTCTTTTAAGTCATTCTTTGATGTTCGTTCATTTGTCTCGCGAAAGTAGTACTGACTTAGTGAATGGTAATGAATAAAATCAGAAATCGAAATCTGGTCCCATATTCGATTAGCTATATTGATTCTCGCTCCCCCCCTCTCTCTCTTTCTCTTTCTCACTCTGCCTCTGTTATTCGCATTAAATTAAAGGGCGATTAAAATAAAATAAATATTGTGATTTCCTTTCGCTGCAGCTAATGGATTATAGTGAGCTGAGTCGGATGAGAGGAAACTGTGTGAGGAGAGATGGAAAACATACAGTCTGAAATAAGGAATGTTTAATTAGAGACGAATAATTTGGTGATTTTGTGCTTGAATGAGGACATAAAAACCTCCTATGATGAAATCAGCAATTATATTTAAATAATCAATTCTGAGCCATTGGGAAACGGTGTGGCGATGGTGGCTGCGATGATGGAGGCTTTAAACAAGGCTAGCTTTAGTGAAATTAAATTCCATGAGAATCACATTATAGAGTAATCTGTCCTGTTACTGTATCGAAGCCATTACATTAACGGTAGCCATGATCGACTGAGAAAGTATAGGATAAACAGAAAGTAACAATCGAAGTGAAAATCAAAATTAAATGGATGATCCAATATAATTATATTTTATTCTTAGGAGCGTCCACAAGGCTGATAACTGTGTTTAATATGTTAAACTTTTAACGTAAATAGTCATACAATAAAAAAATTATAAAACAGCTCCAGGCGATATATCTTACTATTCTACAAGATTGTACGTCTGGACACAGAAATGGTCGCCCGTTTAAACTTTTGCCTGCCTTGTGAATTACATGCAATCTAGGCCGTCTTAAGGTATGGACACACTAGGCAGTCGCTCACGGACCTAAATGGTCAAGGGGCTCAGTTCTCGTTTGTAGTTGTGGTCGCTTGCTGCCAATAAATAAATACTAAAGCCTAGTGAATTGATTTGCCAGGGGGACTATAAAGTTCCTACATGCGATACACAACATATTTTCCTTGCGTCCACGCATCGTACAAGATACACATTTTCAGTTCTTTCCGACTAACAGCTGGGGACTTATGAAATGAAAACTTTATATTACTCAAAATGTATGAAACATGGCCTAACTAAAAGTCTGAAAACAAACATAGATGTTTAAAACAAGTTTATGAAAATGATTTGGTAAAGCAAAGGGTTAAATATCATACAGTCTTTTCTGCGAAGTGAGAGAAAAAGTTTGTTTGTAAGTACATGGTCGATACCGCTTGACAATCAAATACATTGTCACGACTTTAGAATAACGAGAATGTATGATTTTCTAATCAACTCATAATCTTCCAGAACGAATGGCTTTTGCTATGAAACGACCTAATTAATTTCCAATTCATGGTGAGCCTTAAATCCTATGAGGAAGTTTAACAGTTTCCTTTGCTTGTTGCAGAGAGATTCAAATTATGATTTTCCCTTTAATATTATGACTTTCCTGTGTACAAGCGTAGATATACGCATAGGAATGAATGTTTGGTTAAGAATCTGGCTTTGCAGCCACGTGATTTCACGTTCATTCCCACAGCGTGGTAGCCAGGACCGTGTCTATTCTGGGGCGCAGCATTGGAAGGTTTAGTTAATCAAATCGAACCCCAACGCCTAGTACTTATTCTATCGTTCTTTTTTGCCGAACTGTATCGTTACGGGGACGTAAACACACCAGCATCAGTTGTCAAGCGATGTTGGGGGGAAAAACACAGACACACACACAAACACACACACACACACGCGCGCGCACACGCGCGCGCATATATATATATAAATAAACATAGATACGACGGGTTTCTTTCAGTTTCCGTCTACCGAATCCACTCACAAGGCTTTGGTCGGCCCGAAGCCCGCGGCTATAGTAGAAGACACAGTGGGACTGAACTGGAACCATGTGGTTGGTAAGCAAGCCACTTACCACCCAGCCACTCCTACGCCTATACATTTCCTTACAATACATTTCCTTACAATAACAATTAAATTAAGACAAAGCAATTAATCAACAGTCCAGATATTAATTATTAAAATGGTTCTGGTTAATTCTGGTTAATAACAATAAAATGCTATGACAAACAATAGTAAATGAATTACCGATACTGTTCGAACTGCAAGGCCCCTGTTTCAATGTATTCCTTACAATGTGAGAGAGGGATTCGACAAATGTCACCGCACAAATAGTTCTGACGACTTAAGACTGTAAATGCATCTCGAATAAATCGCTTAAGGTCATCGATATTTCTCGGTTTCTTTGTAAAAACGGAATCTTTGTTAATTCCCCAGTGACTTTATTGCTACCCTGTATATATACTCATATATATATATGTCTATGTGTGTGTGTGTGTGTGTGGTTTCTCTCTGTGTTTGTCCCCCATCATCACTTGACAACCGGTGGTGTTGGTATGTTTTTATGGCCCCGTAACTTAGCGGTTCGGTAAATCGCACCGATAGAATAAGTACTAGGCTTTAAAAAAAATAGTCCTGGGTCGATTTGTTCGAGGTGGTGCTCCAGCATGGCCGTAACCAAATGACGAAACAACTAAAAGCCGAAAAGGATAAACTTCGGCGTTGATTCGTTTGATTAAAGCACCTGAAGACGGTGCCCCAGCATGGTCGCAGTCCAATAACAGAAAACAGCTTGAGGCAACTTCCCCGCTAGGGATTTGAACTCTTGCTCCTACTGTTTACAAACTCACCCAAGTTTCGAGCCACCTTTATTCAGTATCTACAAACCACATTATCTCTTCAATACTCCATAATACGTTCATGTCTCAGTGGTGTAATGAAAAAAACAATATCCAGCGCAAGTTTCTGTCGATAATTGTTACTTAAGAAAACATTAGACGTACAATAATAATCACTTTTAGATGACTGTGCTTTCTCTATTTGTTTTGTGCGGTGTTTGTATATAGAGAGGCGTAAGAGAAACAGCTTGCAGAGCCGGGTTGCATGGCTGACGGCCTGGTTTGGGATGTGAGATAGATTGTCAACTGAAGCATAACAACAAGTTATATTGGTGTGTATGTGTGTGTGTGTGTGTGTGTGTATGTATATATATATATATGTATATGTATGTATATTGTATGTGTGCGTGAGTGTCTTGTGTGTTTGTACGTGTGCACGTATGTATGTGTATGCTTGTGTACGTGTGTGCATGTGTGAGTGTGTATATATATGTGTTTTGTATGTGAATGTTTTCGAGTGTGTCTGTGTGTGTGTGTCTATGTGTGAGCGTCTGTATATATATATATATATATATATATGTATGTATGTATGTATGTATGTATGTATGTATGTGTGTGTGTGTGTGTTTATCAATGTGCGTGTATGTGTGTATTTATGTGTGTATTTGCTTGTGAATGTATTTGTATGTTTGCGTGTAGTTATATATTTCTCTGTGTAAGTATGTGTTTGTAGTTGTGTGTGCATGCTTTGGAGTGCGTTTATCTGGGTGTGTGAGTATGTGTGTACGTGTGTGTGCGTGTGTGTATATGTGTATGTTTGGGTGGAGCAGAAAACGATATTTGTTTCTAAGTAATATTTTATATATTTTTTTTTCCCAGTCTATATTTTTGTTCAAAGTATTTCTGGCTAATTTTGGTCAGACTGGCATGGTGCCATTTAACATTCCTACTGACACAACTTCCATTCCTGACAAACTCACGTTAACCTAAACATTGATTCGATGGCCGAGTAAACTTTATCAACTAAGCTGCCCAAACAGTAAAAAAAAAATAAACTAAACTAAAATAAAATAAAATAAAAAAATAGAAAATACATTCACCAATAACACTACCATCTCCGCATCATTAGCATCAAGGATCTGCAGAATATTAAAGGCAGCGAAATTTACACAGAAAACTTCAGCCGCTGCTGCTGTATCAATAATAGCAGCTGTATCAACAGAACCAACGTTAAGCACAGGATATATAATAAAAGACAATATAGTTCTTTCATTAAAAGTGTGTGAAGTACAGAAATGCAACGTTACATATAAAACGAACTGGAGCTTTGTCAAATATAGATTTCACAGTAATCCTTAGTAATATATTTTCGTTGCTCAGTAACAAGTCATCATTGACAGAATCAGAGATATTCCAATTAAAACCAGCGAGTGTTTGTTGTGTATGTACGCAGGGCTATGTTAGCAGCATTATTAGCCCCTGAGCTTATCAGTGCTCTGGACTCTATTGTATTATTGAAAGCCATCCACAACGTATATAAAGCAGTATTGAGACCCTTAGACTCGTGAGGGATCCTGGCAAAACAGTGCACTGAGCTCTATGGTAATTATTGACAGTGAGTCACAACATTCATAGATCTGAATTGACACCATAGAATTGTGAGACTCCCGAAGCAACCAATATATTGGACTGCAGTCAATGCGTTGGGTCCTATAGTATTTATGCATTGACATCAACACAACATGCGTAAATCCTTAGACCCCACGCAAATCCTAGATCCTTAGATGCCACGCAAATCCTAGATCCTTAGACACCACACAAATCCTAGATCCCTAGATGCCACGCAAATCCCATATCCTTAGACGCCAGGCAACTCCTAGATCCTTCGACGCCATGCAATTCCTAGATCCTTAGACGCCATGCAATTCCTAGATTCTTAGATGCCACGCAAATTTGTATACTGGGTCCTGTAGTATTCATTTATTAACATGCATAAATCTGAATTGAGACCCTAGCCTTATAGTCTTTAATTATTGACTGCGAGCCACAACATTCATAATTAGGTATCTAGAACCGTGAAGCAATGAGCTGGGCCTTACAGTATTTATTTCACTGCAAATCACAATATACTTACATCAGAATTGAACCCCTTGATTCGGGAACCCTGTCATCAAGCAACTGCCCAATGTGTCCATGTGTTAACACAGCTCTGCATCAATAGGTACATTATCTAATATCGCCTCCCCTTTTTAAAAGAGTACAGTGAAATTTATAGCAGATTTGAACCATATTTTTGCAACTCAAGTGACGATGTGGAATCATATTCTACAGAAAGTGCTACAGAAATCATCTTCTCTTGTGGAATCATATTCTACAGAAAGTTAAAGTGAGAGAAAAAGAAGCGAATCATGTACAAGCCTGGTTGTTATTTCTTTTATTGATTCCAAAAGGATAAAAGGCAAAGATGACTTCGGTGGAATTTGAACTCAGAGAGTAGAGAGTTGTAATGATGAAGATAAACCATACTATCGACGCTCTAACTTCTCTGCCAATCGGCCACCTATCCCATTTCTACCGACGATGGAACGAAACTTAAACCACATAGCTTATATTTCACAACGAGGCTAAAGTGTATGCTAATGTAAAAGATTACCCTGTATTGTAGATTGTATAAAATTCTCTGTGCGCTGCACAATTAACTAATAAATTCACATTGCCACTGTATGCGAATTACATTCTGACAGCGTTTGTAAATACAATGAATATTTATACGTTACTAAGTCTGCCAAGACACAGGATGCTCCCCGACAGATAAACCAGAGGAATATATTCTCTGCCTCTGTCTGTCTGTCTGTCTGTCTGTCTGTCTGTCTGTCTGTCTGTCTGTCTGTCTGTCCGTCTGTCTGTGTGTCTGTCTGTCTGTCTAACTGTCTGTCTGTCTATCAGTCCTAACATACATGCATGTCCATATACGAGATCATGATGCATAAAACATATATATATATATATATATATATACATACATACACACGTATAGTTGGCTAGAACGATCATTAAGAGCAACGTATATTTAGAATAAAAGGGAGAAAATCAAACATTTCATAGACAGATCATAATTTAACTAATTTCAACAGCTGTTTCGTTAGGAATAAGCATAAGTAATTCTTTAATTACGTAAATAGGATATATAATGAAATTTAAATAAGTTTAAAACACTGCTCATCCTAAATCATCAGGAATTCTACACACTATACGAGCCAGCAAACCATATTGTAAATGTAATAAAAAAAAACAAAAAAACAAGAATTAACATAACACAGAAGGAACAATCTTTAAAAATACTATAATTCATTGCTGCTGAAGAGAAGGAACGGCAAAAGGGTTAACGTATATATACACACACACACATACATACACACATACACACAATGGTGCCATCCGGTGGAAGAAGTAGGATAAAATTACATTATATGTTTCGGCAGCCGAAGCCTTTTATTAAGTTGGAAACCTTAGAGTGACATAACATATCCCAGCAGAAAAATATATCTGTCTCGATATATTTACGACTTGCAAAGTATACCTTATAATTCAGTTTTCCTTCGTGTATTCGTCTGTCTACGATTCCTTTTATGTATTTTATCGGTTGTCTGGCTCTCCCCCCCTCTCTCTCGTCCTGCATACTCACACACACGCGCACTCAAACACATAAAAATTCTGATATATATCTATATCTATATCTATATATATATAGGTGTATTTGTACAAATGTATATATATATATATATATGTGTGTGAATAATATATATGTGTGTGTATATATGTATATATATATATATATATATATATATATATATATATATATATATATATATATATATATTCACATAAATGCATTCAGATCTGTATACATAGATGCATACTCACGTGTGTCTACATAGTATTATATATATAAAGAGAGATAGATAGAGACAGTGAGAGAGAGCGAGAGAGTGTGTGTGTGTGTGTGTGTGTGTGTGTGTGAGAGAGAGAGAGAGAGAGAGAGAGAGAGAGAGAGATAGAGAGAGAGAGAGAGCAATTAATCCATTTACGCGTCTATTTTCTATAATAACAGTTCTTGAAAATTTCTTTTGCAAAAACTGAATATATGCTGAAGAATTGTTGCAGTAATTTTATTTGAAAGATATTCATAAACATATGGAATATCTGATTGTTATAGACATTGATGGCTTCCACAGAAAAATGTGTATATACATACAAACATACATACACATATACTAAATATATATATCATACATATATTATGTAATATCATATAATGATACCGAACGGAAGCAGATGCAAACAAAAGTTTTCAGTTATATGATATTACGAAAAGCTAACATATAAAAAATAATAATACATTTTCTTGATGTAATTTTCAGCATCAAAACAAATTATTCCTAAATAATATTAAAATAAATAAATAAATATATATATAATCCAGGGGAAAAATCTCGAGGTAACTTAATAGAAAAGCGAAATAGTAAGCAGCTACCTAATATAACGGAATAGCTATCGAGAAGAAAAGAATGCTAGCTTGAGTATACTTTCAACCAACTAGGAAATATTGAAGTATACTTCAGTGCATTATGCAAAAATACAGGCGAGGAGGGCAGGGTCGGGGTGGGGGCTGGAATGGTGAATAGAATGCAAAGCAATCAAATGTAGTGCTACTCCATCCACGACACATATACACATATAAAACAATTTTGGTAAAAAGGAAAACTAAATATCGTTTGTTTCAATCCAATACAGCATAATTGAAAAATAAGAAATTTTCTGTGGTTCAAACAGAAGTGAAACGCTAAATACTTATAAAGTGCATTAATAAATAAAGTAATAAATGGAACAAATAAATAAATAGATTTATATATATATATATATATATTAATATAAGTTACTACCTAAGGAAACAGCTATATTTATATTTGATTATAGCAAATGTAAGGTGTATGATATTACTGTTAGTGTTTGTGTGTTGGCACTCCGTCGCTTACGACGTCGAGGGTTCCAGTTGATCCGATCAACGGAACAGCCTGCTCGTGAAATTAACGTGCAAGTGGCTGAACACTCCACAGACACGTGTACCCCTTAACGTAGTTCTCGGGGATATTCAGCGTGACAAGGCTGGCCCTTTGAAATACAGGTGCAACAGAAACAGGAAGTAAGAGTGAGAGAAAGTTGTGGTGAAAGAGTACATCAGGGTTCGCCATCATCCCCTGTCGGAGCCTAGTGGGGCTTTAGGTGTTTTCGCTCAATAAACACTCACAACGCCCGGTCTGGGAATCGAAACCGCGATCCTATGACCGCGAGTTCGCTGCCCTAACCACTGGGCCATTGCGCCTCCACATTACTGTTAGTATTAGTGAAAGAATAGAAGAATTCTTAATGAAAAACGGGCGTACTTGTATGCAAAGGTTTAAAGTACGTGATAACTGAAAAGCAAAAACAAATATCCTCATTGTTTACAGAATAGCTTTTCAGAAAAATACAGAAATAAAGGCAAAATAACACAACATGGAAATCTAGTTTTCTTTGAAACGAATGTAAAGGTGGTTTATAGAAACATAAATGTTTGTTTCATGCATGGAAGTGAACAAATAAATAAATAAACAGATAAATAAAAACGGAGTAAAGTAAACAGATTAATTACAAATAGTCATAGAATTATGTGAATTTATATGAAAATTAAGCGGCGACAGTAAAATATCAATTGACTTTATCGTGGTTATAGTAATGTTATTTTGTAATCAGTCATACATCTGGAAGCAATGAATTATTTTCTGCCTATAAATATGCCAAACACAGAATAACTTTCAAAGAAGGTGCACAGTCACAAATCTCAACAATCAGCCGACGTCGATTGAACTGGGACTACATTTATACTAGGTCATCCTTATTCTAAGAAACATGTTTCAGTGACGGTTATTTTCTTTGATTTAAGCGTAGTGTATCTAGGACTGCATAGTCCAATGCTTACTTTCTTAGTATAAACAACTGAAGAGCGGATGAGCGAGAGCTATAGTTATATAATGGATTTGTATCTTGTTATAATGGATTTGTATCTTGTTATAATGGATTTGTATCATAGCCTTCCTCCTTAGTCGGGAAAATATATGACATAATATATTTTCTTATAATATCAGATACCGGTGCATATGCGGGTTTTTTTATTTATATTTCGTCCATACTATCATTGATAAAGATAATTACCTTATATTTATTTAGTGATTTTGCACATATTTTCTACATAGGTGCAGGCATGGTTTGCAGGGGTTAAAGAGCTCCCTTCGCAATCATGCCGTTTTGGGTTTAGTCCAACTGCGCAACACATTGTCTAGTCTCTTCCACTAGTGTCTCAGGATGATCAATGCTTTGCGATTGACCTGGTAGATGGGGTCTTCCTGGAAGCCCTTTGTATATCTGCACAACACACACACACACACACACACACACACACACACATACAATGTGTGCGCATGCGTGTACAAGTATGTGTTTTTGTGTTTGCCGTCAACCACAGACTCACGAATTGTGTTGGTTTGTTCTTGTTTCCGTAACTTAGCAGTGTGGTAAAAGAAATCCACGAAATGAATACCAAACTTCCTCCTTTCCCGCCACCAAAAAACAAAGACCTTAAGTACTGGGGCAATTTGTTCGGCTAAACACCTCAAATCGGTGGCCCAGCATGGCCGCAGTCTAATGATTAAAACATGTAATTGTTATTAAAAGACACAAATGCTTATTTTCTTATTGATATTAATAATAATTGTTTTCTTTACAAATTTTAACATTAATTTCTCTTATTTTTGCATTTTTCCTTGCCATATTCATTTGGATTATTCTTCAAATCCGGATATTTGCATTCAAATTGTTTGTAAAGTGTTAGATTTTTATTTCCCTCTCTGTCTTTCTCTTTCCTTAATTACTAAATGTATCTTCTAGCCTAACTAATCAACCATGAAATAGAATTGGCAATTTCCTTTCAACTCACACAAATCTGTCCTGCTGCTAAGGCAGCGTAATAATTCAAATTACATTTGAACTGATTGTATTTCAGTCGTTGATTGATTACCAGAGAAAAAGACTAGGCGTGCCTTTAAAACACTCATTTCAACTTGACCCAACATTTGTACTTTATTCAACTGTCATGACATTCTATTAAATATCTCAAACCAACTACTACCACATCAAATACAACACTCTCCTCTCACACTGACTCGCACATACTCACACTGTCACCACACACACACACACACACACACACACCTACATATACACACACACATACACATACACACGCATATATACGCAGAGATAGTACCTTTAACGCTACTGAAATCTGCTCTAAGTTTTACTAATAAAACATTTATTGCCACTGATCATACCCAACTTTTCAATTTTTATATATTATTATATATATATATGGTTATATATGGATGTGTAAGTGTGTGTGTGTGTGTGTGTGTGTATGTTTTTTTGTGTGTGTGCATGCGTGTGTGTTTTCGTGCGTGTGTGTTTTTGTGCGTCTGTATGTACATATATTTATATATACATATGTATTCATATATACATATAATACATTAGAAATATACACGTATATATAT
>NC_068988.1:11812252-11818661 GCF_001194135.2 Octopus bimaculoides | reverse complement strand
TATATATATATATATTATTAATAGAAAATAGAGCACTCAGAGAATGCAAACCTTTGCCAAGGCAACATCAACGTCCTCTCAACGATTAGCCGGAGATGATTATGAAAATGAGAATATCTGAAATAAACTCGACGGCTCTCACAAACGAAAATACTAAAAATGAACCCGGCCGCTATCAATTAAGGAAAAAAAAAAAAGGAAATATAATTCAGAATCCTTCTCTATTATCAAATCGATTCCAAAATCTAATCAGTTCGTCCCAGTCATGAGGCCAAAGATCCCTGGACGTTTCATCCGAACCCATCCAGCGGTTCTTGAGATATCTTGTCCACGGACAAATAAACAAACACGACTGAAAATAATACCCCCGCCTGTGCTAAAGGGGAGGTAATAATAATGTAAGCTGTCAGCAAACCATAAAATAACCAAAAAGGTAAAATTATTAATTTATAATCAGATTACAAGATAGTCCACAACGTTACCAGAAATAAGAGTCCATACGGCTCAAGAACCACAGTGAAGTCGAATAAACGAATTAAAGTCTATGCTCGGCATATTTGGCATCATCAAAGGGAGAAGTTCTTTTCCTGTAACATACATTTGAATCTGCCAGAACTTATTAAGAATATATATGAAGATCATCGTTTCGTAACATTACTGAGTTTGCCTTTAGACTAGTTATTTCAGCTAGATCCATCAATTTGTAGTTATTGAGTTGTTATGATATATTTTCACTAAATATCTCAAGCACAATCCAAACAAAAAGTGAAATATCTGGACGACATCACATATTCTCGCTTTGATATTACCAGAATATCTTCAACACTTACTGACAAGAGACTTATTAGAATTACTGTTGCCCCGCTCTTCTGTATCTAATATATTTACTATTACAAGGCATCGAGCAGACAGGACGTTAGCACACCAGGAAAAATACTTAGCGGCATTTCGTCCCTATTTACTTTCTCAGTTCACATTCCGCCGTGGCCTTTTAGCATTTCATCCTTTCGAGGTCAATATTACGCCCCAGTTACTCACTGAGATATATGTAATCGATTTACTCCTCCCCCGAAATTGCTGGCTTTGTGCGAAAATTTGAAACCTGTTTATTTTGTTCATTTACTATATTTCAAAATGGTGTTGCTACATGTCCGCTTTACCGTCTGAGGGCACCCACAAATCACACTTCACTGTCTGAGGAAAAAGGAACGAGTTACTATTACATGCCGGCGATCGATCTGTTAGAAACAGTAGCTAAATTTCCCTTTAAGTTGCACCTGACTGTCATAAATAAACTATAAGTCACTAATACACGAATGGTACTTGGTTATCTACAGCTGATATGGGCAACGTTTTTCGAGAAGCAGGCCACATGAATCATGGCTCACCGTCTTATGGACCACACTACTGAAGAAATCCAAGGAAGTTTTTCGTTAAGCGTGCAAATCAGAAGGTCCCGCGGGCCGCAGTTTGCCCATGCCTTATCTAAAGAATATTGCAGAACAAAAACAAGTAGACGGTGATTCGAACTCTGTGGATCATGGAATTCAATGTGAATCCGAGTTTACTGGGGGTTAAAACCCTACCGCCGTAACAACCCCCCCCCCAACAACAACAACAATGCCGACGGTAAATGGCCCTATCCAATGGGAGTGGACTATGCTTACCTGGTTGATCGATATGCAAC
Organism: Octopus bimaculoides; assembly: GCF_001194135.2. Taxonomy (NCBI): domain Eukaryota; kingdom Metazoa; phylum Mollusca; class Cephalopoda; order Octopoda; family Octopodidae; genus Octopus; species Octopus bimaculoides. Next base: position 11,816,974 of record NC_068988.1, on the reverse strand, counting down.
AGAAATGACAGCAAAATCTCCCTCAAGATACACACAGTCATAAATAAGCTATATATCTCACAAACAACATATCAGGAGGATCTTGGTCACGGATGGAACGTCTCTGATCGATGTGATTTAACCTCCAGGTTAAAAAAACGACGTCAAGAACAACAACAGACACTTCGACCACCACCACCACCTTGTAAACAAAATATATCTATAAACTGCAACCAAAATACCATTATTCTACATCACATTCATAGATTTATCAGTAAAATTACATCGTTACACCACTGGGATGAGAGCCACGCATCGTATATAAACACCATCTATCATCGCATATAAAATATACAACACCGGATCTCTCTAACTCGGCTACTGGTAATACGGTAACTATCATTCATATCACACTATTAATATTGTTATCATTATTGCGAACGATAACTGCAATGTGTTTTTCCCTGTACACGAGTAAACTTATAATGGAAACGAGAAACATCGCATGACGATTATCAGACAATCACCACACACACAGATACACGCACACACATGAACACACACGCACATATACATATACATATTTATTCATATATATATATATATATATATATATATATATATATATATATATATATATATATATATATATATATATATATATATATATATGCATGTATCTATATGTTTACATATATATATATATATGTTTATATATGTAAATATGTACGTGTGTGTGTATATAGTAATATATATGTATATATATTATATATATATATATGTACATGCAATAACACGTATATATATGTGAATACACGCCCGGTATATTTACCTATATGTTCAAAAATACATTACAACACAATAACAGACGCCATACATATACATGAATTGATACACACACACACACACACACACACACACACACACACAAACACACATATAAATGGATGAACATGTGTGCGTATACATGTGTGTGTACGTTTCTATGTTTACGCGTTCTTTCGTATCCTACGACATCAACACACACACACACACACACACACACACACACACTGATATTTATTACTTATAGTCAAGTTATATCATATATTCTAACCTTATCTTATTACCTACGAAAAAAACCGCCTCAAAACCAACGAGGAAGAAGCCATCAAGAGTGACGATAATAATAATAATAATAATAATAATAATAATAATAATAATAATAATAATAATAATAATAATAATAATAAGAAGAAGAAGAAGAAGAAGAAGAAGAAAAAGAAGAAGAAGAATGAAGGAGAAAGCCAATATTACGACCACTGCTACGGTGAACATCCATACTTCCGTCATGATGTGTAAATCTATAAATATAAACAGCATTTTCCAGCCAGCAAAACGCATCGATCAAGTCAACCAACTCACCGACCAACCAATATACAAATATCCGCATTCGCTAATAATAATAATATTAATAATAATAATAATAATAATAATAATAATAATAATAATAATAATAATAATAATAATAATAATAATAATAAGGAAATGTAATACTCCTTTTACTCCCGTTAAATCAACAACTCTCTCTCTCTCTCTCTCTCTCTCTCTCTCTCCCTCTCTCTCTCTCTATCTGTCTATCTATCTATCTCTATCTCTTATATATGTGCATGTGTGTGAGCGTGTGTGTATGTATAGAAACTATGTATATATATGTCTATTATGTATGCACACACACACACACACACACATACACACGTTTAAACGTATGTATGTATAAATATCTGAATATCTATACCTATATGTGTGTGTGTGTATATATATATATGCATGTATATATACTCATAGCCGCAGTCAAGTGACTGAAGTGAGAAAAAGAATAAGTGAATGAATATATATATATATATATATATATATATATATATATATATATATATATATATATACATGTACATACGTGTGTTTCTGTGTGCGTATAAAGTATTTGTACATATGCCTATTATGTATGAACCACGCACACACACACACACACACACACACATAGACATATATATAAGAACATATGTATGTATAAATATGTATATATGTGTTTGTGTATATATGCATGTTGATATGGGTGTGTGTGTACGCACTTGTGCGTGTGCGTGTGCACGTGTGTGTGTGCACTGTCTTGTAATCGATTTGAAGAAAGGAAATGAAGAAATTTTTACTCGATTAAACTAAAGATTTTGGATATCAACAATAAATAAACTTAGCGATGATGATTCCAAATAAAAAAAAGAATTGGTAGTTATTGATGCCAACGGGTGATTATTTAAAAATAGAAAAGGATGGGATTTTTAACGCATTTTTATGTTAACTTGGAAAGTTAGTACAGAAGTTAGAAAGATGGCTGTCTGGTGAAGAGTTTACCTTCGCATATACATTTATCCTCCTTTATCACGAGGGTTTGGTTCCATATGAATACAGTAATGAATAAGGTAGCAATAAATGAATCATCTCCACGCAGTTTGTAAATGGAATGATTGATAGAACCATGGAGATCAAATATGCGACTCACAACAGCAATGCTTCCACCGTCACGTATTTTCTTGATCATTTCTACCTTTTTCTGTAGAGAATACATTCATCTGCGTTTGTTTGTTAAGATCAGACCCCTTTGTAGATAATTTTGTTCACAGGTCCCCTGTTAAGGGGTACAAGTACATTAATCCATATAAGAAATACACACCTTCGTAGCATGTTCATATAAACACAAGCAATAGTCAGTTCTTTCTTGTCAGCTGAGCATTGTGTCTACAAGTGATATCTTCCATTAATTAGTAGTTAACCCGTGTTATCAAATACCGATCCTTGATAAACGGAACTTCGTTAACAATTGAGCGTATTGTGTTATCGCGGATCAGTGATGAATGAATCAATGATAAACAAGGCTACATGAACATTTTCTTTTATCTTTTATTTGTTTCACTGACTGGATTCGAGTCATGCTGGAACATCGTCTTCTAAAAAGCGATCAGCAGCCGCTACAGAATATCAATATTTATATCTGCTATTTTTTAATCTTCTTAATTTTTGGCTTGATCACTTTACGTGATGACATAAAAAATTAATCTCCTGTCATAGCATCAGGTTGAATATATATATATATATATATATATAAATATAAGAAAGGGAAAATGGAATTCATGAGATTCTTTATTTATCACTACGATCGTTTCGACCCACCGTGCACCACTGCTTCGTGGGTGAGATGCTGTAGAAAGCGTTGTGGTGTATCATAGGTGCAGATTTGACTCGTTCTCTGACTTACGAAAAGGTACCTCAGTTTTTAATCTTCGTTTCGCTTATTTCAATCAGATAATATATTGTAGTAGTTGTCGTTCGATCGTCGTCATGGACTATATATATATATATATATATATATATAAAGTGAAAATGTAAAATAAAATGGATGGTCATAGCTGAAATAGCTTTCATCATATGCGTTCTCGACAACAGTTATCCTGGAGATAAACTAGAAATATAATTGAGTGACCTATTGGAAAATAAAAGTTATATTGCCATAGAAACACTAAAAGGAAAACCATTTCCTTTTTCACTTTTATGCACACAATTAAACCTCAAAATCGAAAGTTACTTTCTCTAAAATTTAATGATTTGATGAGAGAAATCCAATAACAGATTTAGTTCCTGTATATTGGATGTTCCCGACACCATTTCCCATTCGTCTGTTGTATCTGCATATCGATCACAGCATATCTCTTTCCTCTATTGCCGTGATTAACGTGTGACTGTGCTCTTGTGTTTGTGCCTGTGTCTATAAATATATATATGTATATATATATCCAGTATATATAAATCTCAGTATGTGTGTGTAATGATTAACGCATATATTTCCACAATTCTCAACCGATTTTCACCAAATTTGCACACACACTACTTGCACTATAACATTTTATCCATTTTATCCAGGCGTCCCGAGTAAATGGACGTAAAGGACAGTTCTTTTTGTATGTAGGGTCTTCTATACTTTCTAATCTTTTTATAAAAGTGAAAGGATTTTCTCTTTTTATACCTGCGACGCTGATTAAATTAACTAGGAACACTGTACGCGATGAATATCCAATACCAAACAATCTTAATCTCCATATTTAAACTGCATTAAATTTTGGCAAGCTTACTTTTACCTATTCTGAGTTATTTGAAAGGGAATGTTCTTATTCCTCTCTTTGTTTGATACCTTTGTTTACCTACGAATGCATTGTTTCATTTTAAGGATGCTTATTTACCCATCCATTATTGCATTTCGACTGTTGTCCATTGTTTCAAATACGTTTTAGCATTGGCATTCTAGCCTTTTTGAAACGATCAAATATGATTCGTCCCGCACAATCAACCTTTAAATAAGAGTTTTGCTTCAACTAGCGAAAGCTATACGTATCTTTCAGAAAACTCCATATCAATTTAACTTTATTTGTTATTCGCTGTTAGTTTATGCGCGGGCTATGTGGGAAGAACGAATAAAAGAGCTTTTGTTGGCTTATCTCTCCGAAAAAATAGTTCCCTTTGCTGTTGAATAAAAAAAAACTCAAGAGGGGACTTTTCAACGCCTTCCTTCAATTTCCTTACACCATTTCTGTGGCTGTTTCTGATAAGAAATTTCGCTTTCATGTAAAGAAACTATATTTTGTAGTCATTGTTCGTTATCTAATCGCAAAACACTTCAGTAGCTCCAGTCTGCATCGCTCGCAAGCTTACCAC
>NC_068988.1:11803548-11811617 GCF_001194135.2 Octopus bimaculoides | reverse complement strand
ACACACACACACACACACACACACACACACACACAAACACAGACACCAACAAACACAACATACACACACACTAACACACAAGCACACGCTAACACAGACACAATACACACACAACACACACACACATACACACACACACACAAACACAGACACCAACAAACACAACATACACACACACTAACACACAAGCACACACTAACACAGACACAATACACACACAACACACACACACACACTAACACACTCGCAAACACACACATACAAACACACACGCACAAACATACACAAACACACACAACACACACACACACTAACACAAATACACACACACAAATACACACACACACAAATACACACACACACAAATACACACACACACAAATACACACACACACAAATACACACACACAAACACCCACACCAAACACACGCATACAAGCACACATACAAAAACATGCACTAACACACACACAAAAACACACACGCACACATTAACACACGCGCACAAACACACACTCTCACACACATACATTTTTCTCTGTCTGGTGGCAGTGAAAGTGCAAGGCGTTTAGAAACCACGTGATCAGAGGCCAATGTTACATTAGAATACCAATGTAAGTCGAAGAAAATTTTAAAATAAAATTCATCACAAAAAAACTAAAATGATAAACGAAGAAAAACTTCCCAAAATAAAAAGGTGTGTTCGACTTTATTCGTTGCACCAACAAAATTTTCAAGCCCTACCCTCTGTCAAGTCTGTTGATTACGCCACCTGGGCCTTGCCGCTCCCTGCCTCTGTTTATAACTACTGTTACTACGACCACCACTACGACTATTATCTCTGTTTAACTCCAACACCGTCAGTCGTTGCAACGTCATTATCAACCATGACACCACCGCCATCGCCACCACAACCACCTCCACCTCCACTACCAGTACCGCACCGTCGCCAAGGCGACCATCGCTAGCGTTAACCAGCCCCACCGCCTCTATCATCATATTCACTATCACGATGACCGCCTACATCGGCGTCATTAGCACCACCACCACCACTAAGTTACGGAGATGTGAACACCGACACCGGTTGTTAAGCGATGGCGGGGTGGAGTGCAAACACAGATACAAAGTGACTCATACACATGAATGTATACTTATATATACGACGGGCTTCTTTCAGTTTCCGTCCACCAAATTCACCCCAAAAGGATGAAAGGCAAAGTTGACCATGGCGGAATTTGAACTCAGAACGTAAAGACAGACGAAATACCGCTAAGCATTTCGCCCGGCGTGCTAACGTTTCTTTTTTCTTTATTGCCCACAAGGGGCTATACACAGAGGGGACAAACAAGGACAGACAAACGGATTAAGTCGATTAAGTCGATTATGTGTAGCCCCTTGTGGGCAACAAAGAAAAAAGAAACGTTAGCACACCGGGCGAAATGCTTAGCGGTATTTCGTCTGTCTTACGTTCTGAGTTCAAATTCCGCCATGGTCAACTTTGCCTTTCATCCTTTTGGGGTGAATTTGGTGGACGGAAACTGGTACTTATTTAATCGACTCCGTAAGGATGCTAACGATGATAATAATGCGGAGGAGGAGGTGCAGGAGGAGGAAGATGACGATGATGGCAGTTATGTTGATGTTTATGATAGTGGGGTGGTGGTGAGGAGGGGGATGAAGCTGATTATGGTAGTGGTGGTGGTGGTGGTGGTGGGGTAATAAACATCACGACGACTATGGTGTCGACGATGCTCATTGTAGTAGTAGTGGCGGTAGTGACTGATGACGACGACGACGACGACGACGACGACGACGACGACGACGACGACGACGACGAAGTCAATGATGACGCTCTTGACGATGATGACGATGATGACGATGACGGCGGTGATTATGCAGAAGCTGTTGATGACTCATGGCCTTTATTGTGGTCATCACCGGCTGATTTTGTCACCTCATCATGAACCCCACCTACCACCCCCGCACTTTCTTCTTTTCTTCTTCTTCTTCTTCTTCCAAAACTCCCTAACCCAACCCTTACACCTTTTTTTTTATTCCTCCATTATTTATACTGTCCTGGGTAGTCACTGATATCTCGTGTGGATTGGTTGCCTGATTGGCAAATGGTTATCTAGGTGGGCGAGTAGTTGCGTTGGCTGGGTGGAAGCCGGGTAGATAATGAACTCATTGCACCCTTTGACCACAGCCGATCCCTTTTCTTTTTAACTTTTTAAAGTTTTTTCTACAAACTTTCAAAAGAAATTATAACAAACACCGAAAGTTATGACTGGCTGCAATTTCTATAGAAATAACACTTCTATAGAAGAACATTTCATCGCAGTGTTAACACGGTTGGGGCATAATATTGACTTATAAGACTGTTATGCCTACCGTAATGTAATATAGTTGCATAACGAAATGCGGTGACCAAACCAGTAATTAGTATATGTGCACAATAAGGCAGCGAGCTGGCAGAAACGTTAGCAGGCCGGGCGAAATGCTTAGCGGTATTTTGTCTGTTTTTAAGTTCTGAGTTCAAATTGCACCGGGTTCGACTTTGCCTTTCATCCTTTCGGGGTCGATAAATTAAGAACCGGTTACACACTGGGGGTCGATGTAATCGACTTAACCCCTTTGTCTGTCCTTGTTTTTCCCCTCTATATTTGGCCCCTTGTGGGCAATAAAGAAATAGGAAACGTTAGCACACCGGGCAAAATGCTTAGCCGTATTTCGTCTGTCTTTATGTTCGGAATTCAAATTCTGCCGAGGTCGACTTTGCGTTTTACTTGTGAAATTAACCTACAAGTGACTGAGTATTCCACAGACACAAGTTTTCTTATCGCAGTTCTCAGGGAGATTCAGCGTGACACAGAGTGTGACAAGGCCGGCCTTTTTGAATTACAGGAACAACTCGTTCTTGCCAGGTGAGTGAACTGGAGCAACGTGAAATAAAGCGTCTTGCTCAAGAACGCGCAAAACGCGTCGCCGGGAATCGAACTCTCGACCTTACGATCGTGTGCCGAATACCCTAATCCTTAAGCCGTACGCATCACCAATAACTTCAGTAACGAAATACACGTCATCATCGCCACCGTTGTCTGCATCACTTCCCCCTCCACCGCCAACAACAAGAACAAAGTACATATCGTCATGCCCGCCATCTCCACCACCTTCATGATAAAAGCCAAGACCACCACCACCACCACCACCACCACCACCACCACCATCAGCGCATTGAGCAAGAAAGCAAGTGTGCAACAGACGTTGCAGCGACCATCCTTCAAATACATTGCAAAAAAAATAACCCAACACTTATGACAATGATTGCAATGTACATACATATGTTTATATGTATGTGTGTTTGCGTGTTTGACTGAGTGCGTGCCTGTGTGTAGGTACGTGTATGCGTGTGCGTGTATGCGTGTGCATGTATGTGTGTGTCTGTGAGTTAGCTGATATAATATTTGCTTTAGACAGTGAATGGTTAAAAGTAAATACATGTGACTGAGAGCAGCTAGGCTTGTATAAGACAAGATGAAAGCGAGTGATGCTTAGAAAATAAAGAAAAGAGAAATAGGATAGAGTAGAACTAAAAGAGAGAGAGGGGGTGAAGGAAAGAGAGAGAGAGAGGGGGAGTGAAGGAAAGAGAGAGAGAGAGAGAGAGAGAGAGAGAGAGAGAGAGGGCATGCAGAGAAGTGAAGGTGTGGTGTATGTTTGTATGTGGAGTGTAATAGGAAAAGACATGAGAATAAAATAAAACGTAAAAGTGGAGAATAGAGACGCTACACAACGGAGGATTGACGAAATAGACACAGACATGACTGTGTGGGTGAAGAAGTTCGTTCTGAAATTACGAGGATTCATGTTCGATCCGACCACACCTCAAATTAAGGTAAATGGCTTTCTGTCATAGCTTCGGGTGGGGCGGAGTTGGTAAGTGCCTTAAAAGTTTAACCCTAACCCTAACTCTAAGTTAAACCCTTTTAAAGGCCGAAATGATGAGAAATGAATTGGAGGAGTGAATTACAAGGGGTGGTGTGGGTTCTTGGCTTTGGGCAAAAGAAAATACAGGAGGATCAGTTTAATTATGATTTTACTCAACACATTCCCCTCTCAGATTCACACACTTATTGCAGCGGTCCTTCAGTTTTCAAAGCCCTGAAAAGGAACTCGGAAAGTTGGGTTTCCAACAAGGCCTTCCGCAATAACCTTAAAGCCGGGAACTTTTCAACACCTCGTCGTACAAGGGTGAAAAAAGAACAACAGTTGAGGTTTTATCTTGTGCTTCATCGGTATTTCGGGGTTAGGACCTCTTCATCAGGAATTGTGAAGAAATAAGAAATAGAATAAACAAATTATCTTTTCGTCGGCGTTCGACAGCCACTGACCTGACTAGTCTGCTAGTCATTGCTGAATTGTTCCATTAACAACTTGAAATGTTTTTGAGGGCCTACGTATTACATGAAGTCGCCTGGAGTAAGTGTGGTGCAGCTTACATCGAGAGGACCATCAGGAAACTACATATTCACATCAAGGATTATGCATGCAAATACATTTCAGGCCGTAAATATTTGAAGAAATGCCCTCCTCGAGATTTTGCTGTATCCATCAGGGCCACAAAACGAAGCACAAGCAATCTTCGAATCAAAGCAGCTAACCTAATTATGAAGCTGATCCAAGCAAAAATCATGGAAAAATATAACGATGCAATAGCAATCATGGAATGTGTACAATGAAAATATATACACTAAATCAAAGCGTATCCAAGTGGATCAAACGTTTCGGTTGATAACTTTTACACAAGTAAGAGAGCTGCATTGTAGGTATGATGCCGAAAAGAAAACGTGAGAGTGATGTGCAATTGAGCAAAAGTAAAAAACGATTCAACGATATTATGTAGAGTTAAATGTTCCTTTAAAAGTCTGGACTGTCTAAAGTTTCTTTTTTCAGCTCCCACGTAACTGTTCCTAACTCAAAATGGTTTTATACAAATGGTGGCGAGAGACAGTACAATGGTGTGTTTGGACTCAAGTTCTCTTGAAGTATTTGTTACAATTGAATTGTAGAGACGCTCTCTTATTATTCTAGAGACACTCTCTTATCACTTTCACCAGTTTTACAGTGAATGAGTGTTTGGTCCGTTGGGAATCTCCAACGACTGGGGTTCATAGTTTCAAACTGTGATATGAAGTATACAAATGTATATTTCATATCTTTGAAGGAAAACAGATGAGATTTGTTCAGTGTATCATTACTTCAGTAATGTTGCCAAGAAAACACAGGATTGTCTTAAACTGAATCATCCTGAGAAAACATTGGGTTGTATTAACTTGAATAATGCTAAGAAAACACCGGATTAAGATTTGCTATAAAACCAATGATAATTTAGTAACCTCTCTAAGAAAGCAATGAACTAGATTAACCTAAAACTAACAATACTTTTAGTAATCCTGATAAGAAAACGCTAGAACGGATTAGCCGTGATCAGGAGCTGGGTTAGCGAACGAAATTTTGTAAAGAAGATTTCTCATATAAATCATAGATTTACTGGTGTTTGGGTAAATATTAGGTCATCCCGTAAGTTCTGTCCGATTTTACCTCTTTTAAAATTGAATGAAATTTAATAGTATTTTAGAGTGTCTAATGGAATTTATGCATTTGTGTACATTTAAACTAATTAAATATTATTTTACAGAATAATAGAATTAAAATTTCTTTGATTAAAACCCTTTCTAACATGGAAGTATCCAAAGAGCATTTGAGATACATAATGCTTTGAGTACAAAAAATGAAACTCTGCAGCCGAGGCGACTCGAAACATACACTCAGTTTATGAGCAAGGGTGCTTGAATGAAAGAACTTGCAGAAGATGGTTTACAAAATTCAGAAGTGGAGATTTCAGTCTTGAAGATGAAGATCGAACAGGACGTCCAGTTGAGTTTGATGATAAGCTCCTTGAGGTATTACTTGAAGAAGATCCTGCATTATCAGTTGAAGAATTGGCAATAAAGCTTAGCTCAAACCATACAACTGTTCAACGTCATCTTCAAAAACTTGGAAAGCTTCCTAAACTTGGAAAATGGGTGCCTCTTGAATTGTCCGAAAGCAGCCGCAAATCCCGAGTTGACATCTGCTCTTCACTCCATTCTCGCGAACTCATTTCACCCCTTTTGGATAGATTTGTGACTGGTGACGAAAAATGGATTTTCTATCGAAATGTTAAACGTCGTAAACAGTGGCTTGGTAAAAGGGGAAAAGCTCAACCACAACCGAGAAGAGAACTTCATGGGGAAAAAGGTTCTTCTCTCTATCTGGTGAGATTGCAAAGGAGTAATTCACTTTGAATTGTTACCACCTAATGCAACAATCAATGCTCAAGTCTACTGTCAGCAATTAGAGCATTTGAACCAAGCTTTGAAGGAAAAAAGATCCGCTTTAGTGAATCAAAAAGGAGTGATGTTTCATCAGTACAATGCGCGACCCCACACTGCAAAGATCACATCACAGAAGATCGAAGAGTTTGGTTTGGAGAAAATTCCTCATCCACCTTATTCTCCCGACCTTGCTCCTTCAGACTACCATTTGTTTCGTAGTTTACAGAATCATTTGAGGGACATAACTTTCGCAAGCCAGGAGGAGATCGAAACTGACATTTCAGAGTTATTCGCTTTGAAACGAAAAGAGTTTTACATTGATGGGATTAAAAAGCTTGTAAATAGATGGAAGGAAGTCATAGATAATCAGGGAAAGTACATTGGTGATTAAATTTCAATTAAATATAACATTTGATCACTTGTTTTCTTTATTCAAAGTTCGGACAGAACTTATGGAATGACCTGATGGTTCAAACCGTGATATGCGTTCACGTCCCAAACAGCAGAAGTGGGAATGTTATTCTGGTATCAGTGGTGCAGTGTCACGATTCTTGCTCAGTTTTCTTTTGTCATCGAATTCTGCCCGTGTGCATTTTTGAAGTGGGGGTAAAAAATTTAGCCATATTGGTTTCAAATTTTGGCACCAGGCCAGCAATTTTGTAATAGCAGGTAAGTCGATTACATCTACTCAAAAAGTACTTATTTAACCGACGGAGAAAAAGTAAAGTCGACCCCGGCGGCGTTTGAACTCAGAACTTAAAGATGAACATGTCGCTAAGCATTTCGCCCGTCTTGCTAACTATTCTGCTGCTTCACAGTCTTAGAATTTTGTAATAGTATCAAGAAGATAGCGTTGGAATAACCAGATGAAAGAAACCAACAGAAATTTAGAAGTTTTGCTAAGAAAATAAATGGATTGGATTAGCCTTAACTTGTGGCAATTTGATTATCTTTTATTTACTGATATTTCTTTACAAATCCCGTTGAGTTTGTTATAACATTTCCCCAAATTGCATTATGTTCCCTGTAGGTTTCTCAACTCAAAACTAATTGTGTAGCTGAGAGGTGTATTCGCTGATATCACACCTAAGTATGATACTAGTATCTATTCAAGCTATTGAGAGAAGGTCTATGTGGAGATCAGACCTGCTAGAAATAATAACCAAATACTTATCAAATCGTTTTCTGTTGTCTTAGAAAAAAAAAGACATATTGAATAGTGTAGCCTTGGCATACATTTTGCCTGTCTGGAAACATATAATGTAGCCACGGTTGGAACGTCTTTGATCTTAAGTGTGATTGTTGAAAGCTAAGCTGAAGCTGAGACGAAGTTACACCACTAAAAGACTGCAAGTGATTATCGAAGTCAACGCGGAAAGGAGAAAGTGACTCTGTGTGGCTTCATGACCAACTAAACATAGCAACCAAATTCTCTTCAAACCATACACTACAAAGACACTTAACTATACAATCATGTGTATTTATACATATAGGCAATTATGTATACACACACATAATTGGATGAACAAATTAAATATAACAGAAAATTTTCTCTGTCGCTTGTAACTTTGTGTAAGTTTGATCTATCAGTACGGAAATATCTCTGTATATTTAAACTTAAATATTCATCGTCTGAAAATCTTCAGTTACTGTTTCCTTTCACTTTGCATATATATATATATATATATATATATA
>NC_068988.1:11797962-11803063 GCF_001194135.2 Octopus bimaculoides | reverse complement strand
CACACACACACACACACACACACACACACACGTTCTTTAGAGCTGTCTTGATAGATTCTAAAAACACCTGAAACCAATGATCACGGATTGTAATTGTAATGATGTATCTACACAATCCGCGCTGACCTAAAATAAAACAACACCAGCACCAGCACCAGCACCAGCACCACTACCACCACCATCAGCAGCAGCTATAGAACTAGCAGCAGAAATGTCCATTTATTTGAACTACTCAAGGGGAAAATTAAATTAAAAATAAAATAATGACTTCACTTAAACCAGCAAAGAAAACGATGTTCACAAACTAAAAAGCGAAGATCATTTTGTCTGAGACAACGTAATTGTTTCTGGCAGCCAGTTTTACCGATTATTTATTAAATATGATATGGCATTTTTGTGAGAAGGAATTACACTACCCTGAGTTTACGAAAGGGAAAGTACTATCTCATTGACCTACACGTATATCAAAGTGCAGCTAACTAATCCAATGGTCTTAATTTCCATAACCTCTGTTTCTTCCTACTATAATCGATCACTTTTCATTTGCAATATCTCTAGGCGTCGGAAGGCGGCGAGCTGGCAGAAACGTTAGCACGCTGGGCGAAATGCTTAGCGGTATTTCGTCTGTCTTTACGTTCTTGAGTTCAAATTCCGCCGAGATCGACTTTGCCTTTCATCGTTTGCGGGGCGATAGATTTAGTACCAGTTGCGTACTGGGGTCGATCTTATCGACTGGCCCTCTCCTCCAAAATTTCGAGCCTTGTGCCTAGAGTAGAAAATAATATCTATAGGTGTCGGCAATCATGGATTTGCATTCCAATGTCCGAAGTTTTCTGAATTTCTCTAGGAAAAAGAAAAACATGTAACAATGGTTTCTCCGTTGCTTTTTGCAAGTTTATTTGTATTTGGTTTTAAGTTGGTGGGCTGGCATAACCATTGTCATCTTGGAAAAAAGCAAGTACGAGCTGAATAATGAGGTGGACGTAATCAACATCTCCCTCCCCTCAAACTTGCTGGCCTTGTGCTAAAATTAGAAAGAATTTACTTCGCTATTCTTATGCTCACCCCGAGCTGGGGAATAGCGGAGGCACGAAACTTTCTTAATCGTTGTCCACGGAGACTGGTTCACGTAACAAAGCTGAAGTGGCCTTGACTGACACTTTGTAGTTTGCGATGACGAGCTTCCAGCTGATCTCATCAACGGAACAGCCTGCTCGTGAATTTAAAGTTCAAGTGGCTGAGTATTCCGCAAATTCGCGTACACTTAACATAGTTTTCGGGGAGACTCAGTATGACACAGAATATGACAAGGCTGGCCCCTTTGAAATACAAGTACAACTCATTTTTGCCAGCTGAGGGGACTTGAGCAACGTGAAATAAAATGTCTTATCCAAGGATGAAACACAACCGGGTATCGAACTCAGGACCCTGTGATCGAGAGCCGAATGCCCTAGCCACTAAGCCATGCTTTGAACATAAACCTGTTCGATCAGGATTGGCTTGGGTGGAGGATAAACAACGTCAACGACAATAAGAACAACATATGAAGATCTAAAACCTGAAAGATTTGAAAGGATTTTGTTCTAGTAAACATGCCAATGATCATTTTATCTTTTTACTATGCTTACGGGCATATGGCATAGTGGTTAAGAGCGCTGGTTACTAACCCCAAGATTCTGAGTTCGATTCCAAGCAGTGACTTTAATAATAATAATAATAATAATAAAAACATCGAAAAATACATTAGGAATGAGAACCCAGGTTCGAAATTTCCCTAAGATGAAGGCTGGAGAGTATATCAGCCGAAGCGTTGTGTTAACAACAAACAAGATGAGGACAAATATCCATCGAACGTAAATAATGTATAGAATTCTTCATCTCTTAAATATAGAACTGGAATAAATATTATGTTGGACAGAGAAATCTGAATGATAAACAGTCAAATTAAATGAATATAAAATTCTCAATGAAAGAATTGAAACCGGGACCTACGGTCTACGAGTTGAAACTGTATCTATTTTAGCACATGGCCAACTATTTCTGGGGTGGAAATAAGTCGATTACATCGACCCCAGTACTCAACTTGTACTTATTTTATCGACTCCGTTTTGTAATGTTGTCACTGTTTCACACTTGAAATAAACTTGCTGTTGTTGATGTTGTGGCTGTCGATGTTGCTGTTTTTGTTGTTGTTGTTGGTGGTGTTGGTGTTGGTGGTGAGGATGGTATTTAAACCCATGCCGATCCATTTACAAAAGTGCCTCTTTTACGGCGTTTCAAACTACTGCAAGTTACATTAATCAATCAGACATATTTAACCGTAAAAACAATGGAATCATATTTCCTCACGCTAAAACAATACAACACAATTCGCTTAAGGATGTATTTGTGCATATATACATTTGACAACGAGTATACCGTTACCTTAAAGTGTTGATTTCACAACTCGTAGAAGATGAATGGTCTGTAGCAGTCCGATATTCCATTACATTTATAAATAATCCTCTGTAGAGTTTCTAGAACCAAATGAGATACAAACTCATTTTTCACTCCCAACTGCAATAATTCAAATGCCTGTTTGATTCGGTATTATATTCTAAATAATTTTCCTAAGCTTCATTCCAGAAATAATAATCAGGTCACGGAAATGCTGAGAAGAAAGTTAACCATTCCACTTATGCGCGAACCACTATTATTATTATTATTATTATTATTATTATTATTATTATTATTATTATTATTATTATTATCATTATTATTATTATTATCATCGTTTTTCTTCTTCTTCTTCTTCTTCTTCTTCTTCTTCTTCTTCTTCTTCTTCTTCTTCTTCTTCTTCTTCTTCTTCTTCTTCTTCTTCTTCTTCTTCTTCTTCTTCTTCTTCTTCTTCTTCTTCTTCTTCTTCTTCTTATTATTATTATTATGAAGCCGAAGAATATGCTTAGCGGCATCTGATATGTCTTTAAGTCCTGAGATCAAATTCGGTTGAGGTCGAATTTCCCTCTCATTATTTAGGGGTCGATAAAATAAGTACAAGTGGAGCACTGGGGTCGATGTAATCGACTTACTCCCTCACCCCGAAATTGCTGGCCTTGAGGCAAAATTTGAAACCATTATTATTATTATTGTTGTTGTCGTCGTCGTCAACTTCATCATCATCATCATCATCATCATCATCATCATCATCATCATCATACGCATCATCATTGTCATCATTATAATTATGATTATTACAGATCTAGTAGAGGTGGCGAGTGTGTACATCACCCCTTTAATCACGCCTGCTGAACGGGTCTGTTTACATTTCTGCTTCCTGTGGAAAGAACGCCTTCTACTGGTCAGGCGGTCCGTAAATCGTCAGCGTGCTCTGGGTTACAAGCTTGGCATGTCATAGCTGCTAATGCACCGACAAGTGCTGTGGTTGCGCAACTTACAACTTTTTCCTAGACGGTGAACCGGTATGGCCTCCGTTAGTAAGGCACGCTTTTCCACTGTTAATTTCTTTCCCAGAGCTGCAATCCTGGATCAAGGAAAGACGAGGATTAAACGCCTGGCATCAAGAATTTCGTCAGACGCTCAGTGCTTTCTACAAGTCGGGGAATACGGTAGGTGGAAGTTGTACGGTAGCAGTACATAGAAATATAGTGGTGGATAAGAGCCATGACATTCTCAGTGAAACTCTAGGGATTTGAGGAATTTGGACTCGGTATTATCATGGATAACTTCCTGAAATCCCTAGCCTGGCAGTGCTGTCGAAGAATAGTGATAGTTCAAGATAAACTTTACAGGCGCGTAAGCACTGTCACGCGAGGCTGTTCGAGATGCGCACGGAAAGACGAAACCGTTCTGCACGCACTCGTGCTGTGTCAAAGTATTGTTGATTTGTGGAGTTATGTCAAACAGCTGTTATCATGGGTGGGACTAATCCGACTATCGACCGAATCCCCCGTGAGAATCGATGAAACTTTAACAAGGCAGAGCAATCGGTGTCCTTCTGTCCAGTGGCTGTGGCGAAAGAGGTTGTGTGATGGACGAGAAAAGATTGAGAAAAGACACCTTCCTCTTCAGTGAAGCTCTCACCGACTTTTGTAAGTTCCACTTGGGAAGGAAAGTGAGGGCGGAGAGATAAATGCTACCTCGCAGTGAATTTATGAAAATATGGGTGACTGGCAAAATGGTTAGAGTAATTCGCCACACTTTAGGTATTCGCCCTGGGTCTGTGGGCTTCCTTGATTGGCCCTTGTTGAGGTTTCTCCTGCATTTGGAGGGTTGCATCTTTCATGTTATCACATTCTTTGCATACTATGTACACATTTATCACATATCACTGTCCTTTCCATTTGTTTCTCACCATCCTTTCTGTAAATCTCTACACAAATTGTTGCCTGTCCTTGTGATGTCCCGGTTATCTATGCCTTGTGGCTAATTACAGAAATTATCAACACCGTCTATAACTCTAGGTCCGATAACGCTTCCACGACACCCCATAAACCTTCTGTACTCAATTGATATGATTCAGATACAAGCAGAGGCAAAATATCTCGTGCTAATATGGGTCGCAGGCTCAAGGTTGTGTGAGTGCTATGACTTCAAGAGTAAGCAAAAAGTTCGCCAAATGTCTCGTGCCATTCTCTGTATATCCGGTTTTATATCGGAGCAACCTTCTCTTATATATGTATGTATGTATGTATGTATGTATGTATGTATGTATGTATGTATCTATCTATCTATCTATCTATTTATCTATCTATCTACATATATGTCCGAATATATATATATATATGTATATGTTTTCATTTTCATTTTCATTTTATCTAGTTTCAGCTCATGAGCTGTGGCCATGCTGGGGCACCGCCATTTGGTGTTGCTACACAATTTTACTTCATGAATTTTACTTCAGGAATTGACATTTGGTGCATGAGAGAGTTTGATGCAGCTGCTCTCATCTGCGCCTCCTGCCGTGAAGTTGGTTCATCTGGGACACCTGACAGGAAGAGGTTCAGCCTTGTCTTGAAGACACCTACATCCACCGCATGCAGGTCTCTCAGGTCCTTCGGGAGGATATTGAAGAGCTGTGGACCTTTGAAGCCCAGGCTATTGC
>NC_068988.1:11793469-11795706 GCF_001194135.2 Octopus bimaculoides | reverse complement strand
GCATATATGTACACACTCCTAGACACTTATACAAATATACATACAAAATCAAACATTTATCTTTCTACATACATACATATACACACACGCAAATACACACACACACACACACACACACACACACGCACACACACACATATATGCACATTCGTACGTACACACCAAACCTTATTTCGCATATACACATGTACATACAGGAATGCTTTCACATACATATTCACCAACAACCTACATGCACACACAAATACATACATAGACAATCGTACACGTGCAAAATTATGCACACACACACAAAGATACACACACGCGCACGCGTGCCACATATATGTACACACACAAGCGCATACATTTTCTCACACGCATATACTTCTATATGGGGAGGAATTGTTGTAAACATACGTATGCACATACATTAGCACACGTACTAACATCTATAAGTTCACAAAAACACACATACACATACACACAGATAAATGGATGGAAATACACACACACGAGTAGACACAAGTGCAGTTATATACACAGTCACATATGTAGATCTACGTACAGAGAAACACACAAACACATACATACAAAATGACGTAGAGAAATTTATACATACCTGCATACAGACAAGCAGACATACATATAAACACATACACAAAGGCACATACGCAAGCTGACACATATATATCCATATACACAGGCATAGATATACACATATATATGCATACACATTTTCAAAACAGACTCGTACACACTGACGTACCACGCGCGGGAAACGCTACATGTTTACATAATCTGCTAGAAATAGCAACCAAATTCCCTTGGATCATAGTGTATTGTTTAAGAACAAGCCACGCTGGATAACATGGTCACGAGTGTTCTTTGCATTTAAGGGTTTAATGAATTGGTCACGGTTGGAATGTCTTTCATTCATCAGAGCTCATCTCTTACTAACTGGTACCCTGTCTATTACGACGACAAGTGTTCCAATTGTTCTGATCAATGGAACAGCTTGCTCGTGAAATTAACGTGCAAGTGGCTGAGAACTCCCCAGACACACGTACACTGGCGCAATTCTCAGGCAGATTCAGCATGTCTCAGAATGTAACAAAACTGGTCCTTTGAATTGCAGGTACATCGCATTTTTGTCAGCTCAATGGACTGATGCAACGTGACATAAAGTATATTGCCAAAAGACACAGCGCACTGCCGGGAATTGAACTCACGACATACGCTCGTAAGCCGAATACACTGACAAAGAATCCACAGGCCTTCACTCTTGGATAGAAGAAGGGTTTGGCAGAGAGAGATAAAAGGTAGGGGAGTAGAGAGAGAGAGAGGGAGAGAGAGGTAAGAGGAATGGGGAGAGACTTGGAGAGAGACTTGGAGAGAGACGGGGTGAGAAGGGAAAGAGAGAGATAGAAGGGAGAGCGAAGAGGAGAGAGGAGAGGGAAAGGAAGAGAGAGAGAGAGAGATGAGGGAGAATATGGGAGAGGTAAGAGAGAGAGGGGGACAGAGGGAATGAACGCTAGAAACATTAAAAAGTCTGATGCCTAATAAGCCAACGCCGAATGAGCAGCGCCAGAACAGCTGCGTCAAAACGTCTCAAAGTCGCAAATAACTACTTGAAGTAATGAAGGTTATTAATTATTATAAGCAATAAACACACAGAAAAACAAAACCAAAAAAAAAGAAGCGAAACAAATAACTAAACTTTACGGCTTTGACTTAAAAGTTTATGTAAAAAATTTTTGATCAATAACTAATTCCTTAATGCTGATTCATCAATGAATAACATAAGAATGTTTGGTATTGTTGACAGCAGCTATCAGTTAATCACATGATTTTCGATGTAGATTGCCATCTGCTCCTTAAAATCATTAAAAAATAAAATAGTAATTCTCTCTTTCACAGAAATCGCTTCATTAGAAATTTAAAAGTAGATGACAGCTCATTAAATATTCTTAAACGCTGAAATAGGTGGGGTGTTTGTTTTCTCTTACGGCGTTGCGAGATCTAATACAACAATGAAAAGGAGAAAAGAAAAAAAATTGTGAATCAACCAGTGTATTATGGTTGACAAGCTTGTTATTTAACATAACGGTTTCGAGTTTTGTCCCACTATGCGGGGGTACCTTGGACAAGCGTCTTCTAGTTGAGCCTGGGATTGTGTCCTATGCTTTGTCGGTGTAACGGAGAGACAGATTGTGAGTCAAAAATCCATCTTGTATATATAAATATATATATATATA
>NC_068988.1:11792972-11793339 GCF_001194135.2 Octopus bimaculoides | reverse complement strand
TTTAGTCAAGCGAATTGACCCCATGAATTATTCTTTGTAAGCCTAGTACTTATTCTATCGGTTCCTTCGGCAGAACCGCTAAGTTACCGGGACATAAACACACCACCATCGGTTGTAAAGCGATGTCGAGGGGGAGAAACACAGACACACAAACATATACATGGACATACACATATACATATATATACATATATACCACGGGCTTCTTTCAGTTTCCGTCTACCAAATCCACTCATAAGGCTTGGTCAGCCCGAGGCTATAGTAGAAGACAATTGCTCAAGGTGCCACGCAGTGGGAATGAACCCGGAGCCATGTGGTTGGTAAGCAAGGTACTTACCACACCGTCACTCCTATATATATATATATA
>NC_068988.1:11791227-11792347 GCF_001194135.2 Octopus bimaculoides | reverse complement strand
ATATATATATATATATATATGTATATATATGCAGACGTTTGCATAAGTGCGTGTATGTATACTTATGTATGAATAAAGATATATTCACATAAATATATACGTACATATATATATATATATATATATATATATATATATACATACATACATGTATGTATATTTATGTGTATATATGTATATGTTTGCGCTTATACATTTATGGGTGTGTGTGTGTAAGTATGTACATATATTCATATATTTATATATACGTCTGTGCTGTTTAACAGTAGATACGATTCTAGCCTCGAATACATTAATAACGAAACAATGAAGTCTGCTCCGTTATTGCTTGTTGCTTAATGGTAAAACCATAATTACCAAGTATTGGTTAAATTCTCTGATGTACTATTGCAGTAGAATTACTCGTTGTGCTTCATATGTAACACTATAAGCCACAGACACGTATCTTCTCGCGAAGGAATTCACTAGAAATTGTTATAGTTTCTACATTAATTCATTGCGAAATTAGCTATTTTTCTTTTATTGAAGACAGAATCAAAATAGCTTTACAGATGTAATTTACTTCTAGTCATTATATGAGTTCTTTTAAAAGTATTTTAGCTCAATAATTGCTTGCAAAGTTAAATCTTAATCTGGGACGCGTATTAGGTTCGTTTTATTTCGATTATTAAAGCCCTCCCACTGAGGAAAATATGAAAGTCAATGGTGGCCTCTCCCTAGGAAATATATGACCTCATGTCAGGCCTATGCAAGAACCAAATATTAGCACTTAACGCTTATAACAGCGTTTAGCTCTCAATTCAACTAATTTCACGGCACTTTTGCTGCTAATATCCTCCAGGCATTAGAAAATATACACGACTCCCACATCGCGTGCTTATGTAATAACTAAAAGAAAATTGAAGAAAATAATATGAATATTGGAGAGGCGCAGACATGGCTGTGTGGATAAAAACCTGGATTTCTATCTACGTAGTCCCCGGTTCAGTTTTACTGTGCGGCTCCTTAAGCAAGTATCTTCTGTATTCCCGGGCCGAGCAGATTTTTGTGAGTAAATTTGTTAGAAGGAAACTGTGTGGAAGCTCATCATGTATGTATATATATATATATATATATATAT
>NC_068988.1:11789268-11791006 GCF_001194135.2 Octopus bimaculoides | reverse complement strand
GAACAATGGAAAATGGAGACAAACACTCAAGATGTTATTTAAATCATTTATATCACCATATCACCTACATACGTTTCGATTGATACATTAAAATAAATCCGAGAGGAAGAATAATGTGGAAAAATACATCAATCTCGTCAGGGATGAGGTTATAAACATCAGTGGCGATATAAATGATTTAAATAACATCTTGAGCGTTTGTCTCCATTTTCCATTAGTCTTATATCTATCTATCTATCTATCTATCTATCTATCTATCTATCTATCTATCTATCTATCTATGTGTGTGTGTGTCTTTGTTTGTCTGTCTATTTTTATGTTTGTCCTTCACCGCTTGAGAACCGTTGCTGGTTTGTTTACGTTCGACTTATCCACTCCCCCGAAACTGCTGGCTATGTGCTAAAATTTGAAATCAATACATATCTCTTCTCTTCCCACGTGAGCGGCGTTCGGTCAAGCCTGATCTTTCTTTCTTGGTTGGCCGTTGTCCGTGCAACATCGATATTCCTCCCTGTGCCTGAGAAATCTTGTATCCCTGCTGTAAGGCTTTATTTCCACACACGCCAGCTTAATTTAATTCGTCCTTATTCGAAAGACATCTGTTGTTATGTCCTGCTATTATTTTTATTTTTATTGTATTTGTATAACATTGTTCGTTTTTTACCGTCCTTGTTTCTGCATACATTCGCTGCTTTCTTCCAAGGAATCTAATGCACTTAGCTAAGTTTTTCCTTGGAGCTGGCCAGATTCGAGCAATATCGAGAATAACCAGCCGAAATTGCAAAGATAATCTGGATCTCGACTGAGGAAAGAAAACTCCGAATGACCTGTCCTTGTTTTCTTTGTCTCGTCTATATGGATGTTTTGTTATCTCTTTCTTGTATCACCTAACTGTCTGGATGTTTTGCGTTCTTGTCCCATTCTATATTATATATATACATATCGTAAAAATACATATATATGTATACATATATTACACATAATATATAACTGTGTGTGTGTCTTTGGAATATCTAAATTATTTCAGTTATCGGATGGTAAGCATAGGAAGGCACAAAAGAGGGCGTGTCAACCAGTCAGCGGTCAAGCAGAGAAAGGATGGTCACGAGGTACGGAAAAGGGAGATGTGTGAGAGAGAGAGAGAGAACGAGTAATGAAGGGTTAAGAGAAAGGCAGAGAGTCAAGAAGGAAAGGGTCGTGCAAAGAGGAGGAAGAGTATAGAAATACGAAAGGAAAGAAGTGGAAAATGTTAGGGAAAAACAAATACGAAGAAAAACAGAATGGGGGAGGGTGAGAGAGAGGAGGATGAAAGAGAAAACAGTAAATAATAGATCGAGGTGGACAGACGAAGAAATGGAGGGTAAATAAAGAGAGATAGGGGATAGATAGATAGAAAGAAGTGCAGGTGGATAGAGAAGGAATTGTAGAGAGAAGAAAAAGAGAATACAGGTGGGATGTACAAAAGAAGAATAGAAAAGGGTGGAGAATTTGGTAAAGTGAAAAGGTAGATAGAAAAAGCAATAGAGAGGTGAGGTGATATGAAAGAAAAAACAGACAGGAAGGAGAGAGGGAAAGATAGAGAAAGAAAGAGAAAGACAGAGAGGATGTCACCAAATTTTATCCCCTCTATCGGGTGTTACTGACATTGGGTGAAATGAAAAAAAGAAGGTGCGTGGCGTTACATTAAATAATCCTTTCTACTAAAGGCACAAGGCCTGAAATTTGGCGGGGGGGGGGG
>NC_068988.1:11788050-11788975 GCF_001194135.2 Octopus bimaculoides | reverse complement strand
TATATATATATATATATATATATGTATGTATGTATATGTATGTATGTGTGTGTGTGTGTTTATAAATAACCATTTCTATGTATATAGTGTTGTTAGATATATATGTGTAACGCCATCGGGGAAATATACGGGTTCCTACTTTCGTTCTTAGCTCGACTTTCTACAGCATTAAACAGAAGATATCAATCTTAATGTGGATAGGTCGCTAGTTTATTACAAGAAAAACTTACTCAGTATGTCTGTCTATATATTATATTCTCAGCAACCACATCAAGACAGAATATAACATATAAAAGTTAGTTTATTTCTAAGATACATCGAACTGACAGTAATGGCTATAGGAAATGTGACCCGACAACTGATAGCCCATACCTTATTTCTTCCTCGTTTATCCTGTCACAAGCTTATAAATCTGACACAAATAGACACCAGAAGCCGGTACACTCACAAACACGCCGCGCTTATACGTAACGTCATAAGCTATAAACAGCCATTTTCTTACACCTAAACGTGCTTACGTACACAATCAGACTTTTATATCTACCCACGTATTCTGGCTTTAATGCAAGATTTGTCATCGTTATTGTAATGGTTATATTGAGACTTTGCGGAATAAAATATAAAAATGAAAATGTATATAATATATAATATCTTTAATCATTAGCTAAGACGTCAGCATTAAGATTTATTAAATGCTACGACTCCTCTAGCTTACGGGGATCATACCTATACACATACATATACGCATACATACACACACCTTTATGTATGTATATATACACATACATATATACATATATATATATATATACATCTATATATATATATTTATGTATGTATATACATAAATAAATATATATGTGTATGTATATATATAATATATATATGTATGTGTGTATATATATATATATATATATATATATAT
>NC_068988.1:11786145-11787951 GCF_001194135.2 Octopus bimaculoides | reverse complement strand
ATATATAAAATATATGTATATATATATATATATATATGAAGACACACAGTCATTACTCTCTCTGACATTGACTCTAAATAATTTATCATTATAACGATTTATCATTTTAAAGACACTATCTCATTGATGTGAAGAATCGATTTGAAATGTAATGAAGATTCACAAATTTCTCTTTGTAAAATTATATATATATATATATATATATATATATATATGTATGTAAATATATGTGTGTGTGCGTGTGTCTGTGTGTGTGTACACGTACACTAAATTATCTATCTATAGCTCTGTATTCTGTATACACCTACATATATACATATAGCAGCTGGAATATAAAATCTCATTTCGCACATGCAAACAACCACAGTCATATCTAATGTTATACATGAAAAAAATCTCTTCCAGACAAACAACTTAGTTTCTACCTTTGTTAAACCAATTACGCTATGAATAGGTATGGCGTCGGTCAAAATATTTTGCCGTATTTAAATCCAAGATTTCATTAATCCCTACAAGGGGGGAAAAATCAGTACCAGTCATACGTCGGTGATATATATGGGTTTGTGTTTATGCTTTAAGCATTATCATAAACTCCTTACCTACCGATAGAAGGCGCTGTGATCAAGCGCATTTGTCATTAAACTAAGAACTGATGACACTTGAGTTTGAATCAAAAAAAGAAGGCCTTATATTTCTGTGTGTGTGAAAAACGCTCTCATTGTCAATTCTGCGTAAATAGGTTCATCTGCTATTGGTAAGCCATATCACGCCATTTAGAAACGGTAGGTGAGAAAAATGTGTATCTTATCAAAAATGAGATTTATATCACAACAGATTTTACTCCTATCGCTGTTTCGTGATTAGTTTACAGTAGTGATATTTTATTTAAGATTTTATTTACTTTTTAATCTAGTGACAGGGGTGCCAGTGTGTCTACGTGTTTCTCCCTCTTGTCTGTCTGTCTGTCTGTCTGTTTATATGTCTGTCTGTCTGTTTATATGTCTGTCTGTCTGTTTATATGTCTGTCTGTCTGTTTATATGTCTGTCTGTCTCTCTCTCTGTTGGTGTCTCTTACTTTCCCGGTCAGTTTTTGTATCTATGTCTGGATAATGTTTTCCTCTCTCCATCTTTCTGTATTTCTCTGTTCACCGGAATCGATATATACCATTCAGAATAGAAAACGGCAACGGTTGACGGAAAAAACAGTAGCGACAAAAAAACCAAAAAAAATACAAACAAAAAAAACAAAACGAAAAACAAAACAAAAGTAAAACAAAAGACCGCAAAAGACAGGAAAATCAGTTTTCTTTTTGCAGTTTCGGTGCATTTCAAGTCCAAAAACATCAAATGATCTATCTATCTATCTATCTATCTATCTATCTATCTATCTATCTATCTATCTATCTATCTATCTATTACATACATACATATATACGCCGATAACTCAATATGGAACACCAATTTCTCTTTGCTGATAGGTACCCATAACTGCCTTGATAGCATTTCTAACATGGGCATTCCTGTGACAGCTTACCTGAGATCACCTTGACAAAGCACAAATAATAATAATAATAATAATAATAATAATAGTAATAATAATAATAATAATAATAATAATAATAATAATAATAATAATAATAATAATAACAACAAAAACTTGAAAAATTTATTCGAATCGATATGACAATTTAAAAGAGTAGAATTCTCAAGAAATTGTTAAGTTCAGCGTCGGCAAATAGTACGACAAATGAAAGTTATACTGTGCTGAAGAAGAAAAGTTGAAAGTTATGAACCTGTCTCTATGTC
>NC_068988.1:11785310-11785998 GCF_001194135.2 Octopus bimaculoides | reverse complement strand
GAGAGAGAGAGAGAGAGAGAGAGAGAGAGAGAGAGAGAGAGAGAGAGAGAGTGTGTGAGAGAGTCGAAATGTCAACTGATGTTATGTAATATTTATCTCGAAGCATTTCCAAACGATGTTCTTATGTCAGAATATTTTCTTTGAACGTACCTACTGATATCTATGGTTATTGAACCCGAAAACAAAACATAGCGATCGATAATCCGGCACTGCTTCTGCTCTCAAACTTGGCTAAATGTTATTTACTTTATACGCAAACAACGTGCACAACGCGCGCGTGTGTGTATGCGTGCGTGTGCGTATGTGTGTATACGCACACGCATACACACATACACACATATATAGATGTATAATATAGATGTATACATACAAACATATATTTATACACATTTATACATATATATATATATATATATATACATACATATACGTATGCACATATATACATACATGCATACATATACGTATACACACATATATGCAATTTAACAGATTCATATGTGTAATGTTCTATATTTTTATGTGTTTATATGTGCTCTTGGGCACATATAAGCACATAAAAATACGAAAAAAATATAAGCATCCACAGTAATCTCTCGCCCTATCGCTAGTCATCTGACGGGGTGGGGTTTTTGAACGTAACACCCGCGATAGTCGGGGGGATTACTGCATATATATATATATATAT
>NC_068988.1:11782296-11785047 GCF_001194135.2 Octopus bimaculoides | reverse complement strand
ACACACACACACACACACACACACACACACACACACACACACACACACACACACACACACACATATATATATATATATGTACGCACTCACGCATATACTCACATATACTGAACTGGTACTTAATCTATTGACCCCCTCCCCCGAAAGGATGAAAAGCAAAGTCGACCTCAGCGGAATTCGAACTCAGAAGGTAAAAACAGACGAAATACGGCTAAGCATTTCGCCCGGCGTGCTAACGTTTCTTATTTCTTTACTGCCCACAAAGGGGTTAAACATAGAGGGGACAAACAAGGACAGACACACGCATACACACACTCTTTAGGCTACCACGCACGGTCACATGTTCTCTCTCTCACATACACTTATATTACTCGCATACGCACACACACACACACATTCATACACACATAGACAGACACACACACGCGCACATGCACACACACGACTGCTATGTTATATGGGCAAACAATCCTTACTTTTATCATGTTTACCGATTAAAGTGTTTTTCGAATTAGTAATTTTCGAAGGCTATGACCAGTTCGCATGAATACTATTTCGTAATTTATCCAACTTTAGGATTTCCTGGAATTTGAGACAGCAAACCACTAGTTCCCTTTTCTAGCATTCCTAGGACACCTATGACAACAGATATTATTCAAGTCTTGAGGTTCCACATTTTGCCAATTTCTATTTCAAGATTTTTATACTTACTCAGTTTTTGGTAAATCTTCACAGATACGATTATGTAGATTAAGATAGTCGTATCGATTATTATTGCTTTACATCTCAGAACGCTCGGTCTTTTTTGTTCTGTGAGAGTGGACATCAACCTGTTGTCAGATGTCTCACAGGGTCTCTTTCCACACATTATAATCTTTGATAATTGGTTGTTAATTTCCGTGCATGGCATTCAACACTCAGGTACCAGACTCAAAATCCTAACTGTCCTCATGTCAATTCCGATTTCTCTGACCTATTTCTCGAACTTATTTGTTAGTGCTTCGAGTCCACCTACAACTACTGGAATGACAGACTCTCTTCATAGTCCACATTCTTGCAATTTTAACAACAAATGTATCCACGAACCACAACAACTTTAAAAATTGCTTGCAACAAAGTGAGAGCAACGCCAGCAACATTTGCTACTGGAAGTGTATCTAGAACAAGAGCAACTGAAAAATTTGCTTGTAACAGATGAAATAATATCGCCATATTTTATTTGGTATTCTAGTGAGTCCGCCATGTCACTGCCTTTCTTTTGAATATGCTCTAAATATTTATGTTTTAGGTATGGAAATCAAAGACGTGGTGGAATGCAATTACTGAGGTTAGTAGCAACTTAAGATACGGACACATAATTTTATCAGGAAGCCAGAAGCACATTGCAATGTGGACAATAGAAATCATGATTCATATTTATAACTGAGGCCTCGGGAGCCTTCAGAAGAAACTTGATGTGGTTGCTCTGCTTAAAATTTCTGATTGGCGAGGATAAAAAGAAAAAAGAATTATGTCTCTAAACATTAAACATAACATTAAATGTTTTTAAAGATGTTTGATCGGAAAAAAAATTATTGTAAATATACTTCCTAAATTGTATACTAAACAATATTAATAATAACGATAGCAAATACAGAGCTCACACCTAGTTTAGTGTTTGTTTACTACAGAGATCTGTCAGACATATTACATCATTGTCTGCACGCAAAAACGAATTTGTAATGACATATTTTTACACTTCATTATTCATGATACGTATATAAAAGCTCTTGTGGGATATATAGGTTTCAAAACTCCATATATACTATTTTGATGACGATTATCACCGTTGTAATTCACTTAAGCTGAACTTCATTGGTTTGGCTGAAACTCAAGAGCCAAGTGGTTTACACTTCAAAATTCATTGCTATTGTTGTTGTTATTATTGCTAGTTGTGTTTGCCCCATTTCCCCTTCCCCTCTGTTGCCCTCTTCCCTGGGGAAACTTCGTAGAACGAATTGCTAGTTGAAGAAATTACTGTCGTAGCACCACCCCATCATTATAAGGTTCAGTGATGTATTATTTTATTTTTTCTTCTACTATAGTCACAGGATGTGAAATTTTGTTAAAGGGGTGGTTAGTCGATTACAATGATCTCAGTACTCAATTGGTATTTATTTTATCAACCTCCGCCCCTCAAGGATGAACAGCAAATTCTACCTCGGCGTAATTCGAACACAAAACTTAAATCCTAAAGAAACCCTGCAAAGCATTTTGTCCGGAGTGCTAACCATTCCACCAGCTCGCCTTTTTCTCTGCTCTAGGCGCAAGGCCCGAAATTTAGGGAGGAAGCCAGTAGATTAGATCGAGCCCAGTACGCAACTAGTATGAATCTATCGACCCCGAAAAGGCAAAGTCGACCTTGGCGGAATTTAAACTTAGAACGTAAAGACAGACAAAATACCGCTAAGCATTTCTCCCGGCGCGCTAACGTTTCTGCCAGCTCGTCGCACTCTTTGCTTTATTTAATGCAACAGAATGCTTACAGTGGAGGGAGATTTTGTGAGCAATTACTTGACGGTCTAGTGTCCAGATACACACCTCCTTTTGTGTCGTTCTAACTTCATTCATATTCATTCTATATTTTTATGTTTAAACTCGGTCCGAGTCGACTTGAAATCACTCATGAACTGCGGGCGATTAAACTAAGTTTTCGTAATAAATTGCACTTTGCCAGTGCAAGAAATTCTTTATATTCAAACACGTCATTAA
>NC_068988.1:11780106-11781470 GCF_001194135.2 Octopus bimaculoides | reverse complement strand
ATATATATAGTCACAATTTTCATATGCTCTTTAAGCAGATTGATATAATATAAATGAAACATAAATTTTTAATAGCCGATCAAATAGTCGTATACATAATGTGTTTAAGCAAATATATTGATTACTTCGCTATTTATAAATACGCATTAAAAGCCAAGTAGTTGATATATATATATATTCTTTTTTTTTCCTCTTGTTCTTTCACTTGTTTCAGTCATTTGACTGCCGCCATGCGCTTATTTATTGGTGCTTTTTGCCGAACCGCTAGGTTACGGGGACGTAAACACACTAGCATCGGTTGTCAAGCAATGCTAGGGGGACAAACACAGACACACACACACATATACATATATATACATATATACGATGGGCTTCTTTCAGTTTCCGTCTACCAAATCCACTCACAAGGCTTTGGTCGGCCTGAGGCCAAAGTAGAAGACACTTGCCCAAGATGTCACGCAGTGAGACTGAACCCGGAACCATGTGGCTGGTAAACAAGCAACTTACCACACAGCCACTCCTGCACCTATTATATACTAAATAAATTATGTAAACAATGATATTCTTTTACACACATGTTGCACGCACGTATTTACACATAAATGCATTTTTGTATATACAACCAAATATTAGGATTCAAGAGTAGCAGTACATGAAGGTACGAATGAGGAACGGTATATATTTTGTACGAGACCAATAGAATAAGTACTAGGCTTCCAAAGAATAAGTCCTGGGGTCGATTTCCCGGACTAAAAAGCAGTGCTCCAGCATGGCCGCAGTCAAATGACTGAAACAAGTAAGGAGTAAAGACTATCTATCTATCTATCTATCTATCTATCTATCTATCTATCTATCTATCTATCTATCTATCTGTATGTGTGTGCGTGTGTGTGTGTGTGTGTGTGTGTGCATGTATACCAACATACATACCTGCATATATGCATTCACAGCAAGCGTTTATTATTAGTGGAGAAGACCATCGGTGAAAGGGAGCATATGCGAAGAAGTAGCGTGGATAGGTTATTGAGAATAGTATCATCATTGTTATTATTATTATTATTATTAGTAGTAGTAGTAGTGGTGGTGGCTTTGGATGGTGAGGAGGGAGGGGTAGAATGTCGGGAAACAAAGATGAGAAGAAATGACATGAAGAAAGCTAAAGGCAAGATGCAAGGAGAGAACAAAAGGTAGAATCGTAGGAGAGCGCGAGCTATGATGACAGAGCACAAATACATGCTTTATGTATATATGTGTGTGTGTATATATATATATACATATATATATATTATTAAAAATTAAAAGGGTAAAGGATTAATTATGTTTATATATATACATACATATATATATATATATATATATATATA
>NC_068988.1:11778736-11779588 GCF_001194135.2 Octopus bimaculoides | reverse complement strand
AGAGAGAGAGAGAGAGATAGAGAGAGAGATAGAGAGAGAGAGAGAGAGAGAGAGAGAGAGAGAGAGAGAGAGGGGATATATAGAATGGTTCACGGAGCAGATTGAGAAATAGAGAGAGAGATGGAGAGAGACAGCGTGAGAGAGAGAAAGAGCGAAATAAAATTGGAGAGACCAGGTGTAGCCTTCAGAAGAGTAAAGATTGACTGTGAGTGGCGAAGGAAAAAGAAAGTGGAGTAATAAATAGGAGGATGGAACTAAAAGGTAAATGAGGAATGAAGTCGAAAACTAAAGAAGAAAAAGAACAAAGAAGAAAGAAGAAAATGAAGAAGTAGCTGAAATGAGAATGGAGATAATTACGAAAAGAGCAAGGAATGAAATATGCAACGAAAATGAAGAAGAAAGGCAAACGGAATAGGAGAAAGAATTACAAGAGGAACGAAGAAAATTGGAAGGAAAAGGAGTAGGAAATGAAAGAAAATATAACAGAACGAAAGAAGGACGAAGACTGAAATAGATGAATACAAGTGAACGAAGAGCGAAAAATGTATGGAGGAAATGATAAGTGAATGAAAGGAACGAAAAATAAACAGAAGCAAAAAGAAAAATGGAGAACGAAAGCGAAGAGAACAGAAGGTAAGAATGAAAAAGCAGAAATAGGAAGGAGAAAGATAAAGAACGAAGAAAACGAAGAAAAGAAAGGAAGGCGATGAAGAGAGTATAGGAATAATATGAGATGGAATAGCGCGTGTGAAGGAGAGAAGAGAAGAGGAGGAAGAAGAGGCGGAAGGAAAGAAGCGAAAAATATCTGAAGATGAACAAATGGAAAGTGTATATATATATATATATATATAT
>NC_068988.1:11771655-11778324 GCF_001194135.2 Octopus bimaculoides | reverse complement strand
ATATATATATATATATATATATATACATACATAAATACATGCATGGATAGAGTGAGAGACAGGAACATGGGTGGGGGTACGAAACAATTGAATCAGATTTTTGGACGTGAAATTCCTGGGCCGTGCGCTGAGTCACTGCTGTAAGTATTGATTACAGAGTTATCATACCAAGCCAAGGAGACCATTGGCAAGTCACGATGTCCTTGGTGCTAATAACTATTGTTGTTGTTATTGTTGTTGTTGTTGGTGGTGGTAGTGGTGGTGTTGCAGTTGTTGCTCCTGTTGTTGTTGTATTGCTCCCAGGTCAGTTGCGTTCAGACAAGAACTATGATAAAACCGTTTCTTCTCAACCGTCACCATTATGTTTGTGTCTTTTTGCTCCGTATATGGTTGGGGAATACATGATCTGACGTTTTCTTGTCATTTTAAAGGTGTTATCGTGTCATTTAGGGGAGATATGTTGACTGGTATTTCTAGCCGATGTGGTGACTACGCAGTGGATCTTACCGTATGTCAGGGATAATTGTGTTATTTTATCGATGTTCTTATTACTTTCGAAACACAGAGAGAGAGAGAGAGAGAGAGAGAGAGAGAGAGAGAGAGAGAGAGAGAGAGAGAGAGAGAGAGAGAATGAGAGAGAGAGAGAACGAGAGAGAGAGAATGAGACAGAGAGAATGAGAGAGAGAGAATGAGAGAGAGAGAGAATGAGAGAGAAAGAATGAGAGAGAGAGAATGAGAGAGAAAGAATGAGAGAGAGAGAATGAGAGAGAGAATGAGAAAAAAAGAATGAGAGAAAGAAAGAGACGAATTGAGAGAGGGAGAGAGACAGGGAGAGGGAGAAATAGAAGGGGAGTGTGAGGGACAGAGAGAGAGAGAGTGAGAGAGAGAGATAGAGATAGATAGATAGAGAGAGAGAGTATGAGAGGGAGAAAAAGAGAAAGAGAGAAAGAGAGAGACTAATTGAGAGAGGGAGAGAGACAGGGAGAGGGAGAGGGTAAAAGAGAAGGGGAGTGACAGGGAGAGAGAGAGGGAGAGAGAGGGAGAGAGAGATGACTTGAGAGACATGGAGAACTGTAAAGAAACAAATGCTGCGATAACTTCAAATAAGAACTAGAGCAATTAAAAATAAACTCTAAAATTAATTCTTAATTAATTGAAATATCGATGTTTGTTGCGTTCTATCTATCATGCCCAGTGTCGATCATTAAGTAAACACTTTTCTCTCCTAACCACGGCTCTAATTTTTAATAATTATCGTTTCTTGGAGCAAGCACTGCGTTGAGTAATACAGTTCTATACTTAAGAGACGAGGAATTATGTACATTATTTACATTATTTACAAAACAGTTGCTCTGCTTCAAACTGCTAACAAGGACGCTGCCATGAACAAAACACTAGTTTACGAGTGGTTTTCACGCTTTAGGAATGGTCACTTGTCGTTTGAAGACCAACGTCGTGCAGAGCGGCCATTGACCTCCCGAACTTGCTTCTTGGAAGACTGTCAGGGAACAATTGGCAAATTTCTTGATATGACTGGTGTGTCTTGGAACTCTTGCCAGCGAAATTTGAGCGAGGAATTGTAAATGAAAAGAACCACAGTAAAATTTGTGCCTCGCTTGCTCAGGGAAGATCAAAAGCAGTCACGACTAAATGCGTGTCGTAAACTGAAAGAACAGTTAGAATATGATCCGGGCCCTTTTTTCGAATGTCATCACTGGTGCTACGGAATTTGTCGATGTAGGCGTTAAAAGGCGTTAAAAGGCTTCACTTCGCAAGAGTTCCAACACTGCTTCCAACAGTGGAAAACGGGTCTGGACCTATGCATTACTTGCTCCAAATGGACACTACTTTGAAGGCGATGAAAACGTAAACAAGTAAAGTGAAATAATAAAATAATATTGCAAAATTCCGGTTTCTTTTGGGTACACCCCTGTATACACGCCATCGCTCCCTATACTTGTAACAGTCACCAAATCTGCCTTCGTTACAAACAACCATCTTTAAAACAATCTTAATGTGTGTATCTTGGTAAATTGTTCTACGTTTTGGCTGATTCTTTTCGGAGCCTATTGTAGTCGCGAGTTCTTTTAGTGTACATTACATCACTCATGGACGTCGATTCCAAGTTGAGAGCAAACTTCCCTCCAGGCTATGCGATATGACATTGTGCATGTCAACTCTGAAACAGTGCACAGTCCTGTATCCTGCATGAGGTCAAGGACGTGTATCATTTTGGCTTGACTACCAGGCTTGAATGTGCCACTGGGATTATAGGAAAAAGTGCAGCGGCAAGTTGATCTGCTCGGTGAAAATAGTGACCTGCGAATTTTAGTGGCCTTTGATTGTTTGACTGAGGGGCGCTAAAGACCCATATAATGATTTGTTTGCTACATGGCCAGCATAAGAAATGCTAAAAACGTCGCGCACAGAAGTCGAGCGTATGTACTGCATCTTGATTGCTGTTAGGCCACAGAAAGAGACCAGCATTCAGAGCAGAGCAGAGTAGATTGTACTGTAGCACGAAACGGGCGTAGTTGCGAACAGATATAAGCATCTTCTTCCTCTGCTTATTTATGACCTAGCTGTCATATACTCGATGTGACTGCCGGAGGGTGAGACTCCTGCACCACCACTAGGCTTGTTCGCAGAAAGTCACAACGCACTACCCAGTCCAGAAATTGAACCCAGAACACCCTAATCACTATTAAGCCACGTACTTTCAGCTATCTTTACAAAAAGAGAAAATGACATTAGAGAATGTAGCTCAAGAGTAAATTAAGTCTGAAAGAGGAAGGAAAACGAGGTTACGGATGGAATTTATCTTTGACAATAGGTCTGCCTGTTCACAGACTGGCTTGAGGGATAAACAGCAACAATAGCAAAATTGTCTTCCGGCGAACTGACTTCCCGAGAGCTATTCTCTAGTTCAGTGCTTTTCAATCTCTTTGACTTTGTGATTTATTGGAGATGAAATGGAAGATTTTACTGCCGCCCTTCATGTGAAATGTCAAAGAAATATAAACTATTTTAAAGCAAGACGTTTAGAGAAGACAATACAGAAAACAATTATTTTTACGCTGTTTTATTAATGATACTTCTCTTGTCTATTACAAAATTATGACAAAAACATGTTTTTTTTCTCAGATACTCAGGTGTCAGGGAAACAGATGGAACACGGCCAGATATCCGAGTAGTAATACTCAGTTTTTCGATCAAATAAATGTAGGAGTATTTCCACGTGTGTATTACACGATAAAACCTACGATTAGATTAATTCTATGACAATATATTATGGTTAGCAAGCCATAAGGCGACAGACAGTTCTGTGTGACTGTTCAGGGTATGGTAATATCTAACAGGAATGGAACAAAAGATATTAAATCCTTTTTAATGATGAGAATTTGGATGTTGAGGAAAAAGTTGAATAATATTTATATTTCTCAAGATATAATATAAATCTATTGAAATTGCTTAAGGCATGGTTGTGTGGTTAAGGAGTTTGCTATTCAAAGTGGAGGATTCGGATCTAGTCCCAGTGCGTGGCACCTTAAACAAGAGTCTTCTACTACAGCTCCACGCCAACCAAAGCCTTGTGAGTGGATGTAGTAGATAGAAACTGAAAGAAACCCATCGTGCGCGCGTGTTTAGACACGCACACAAACACGCACGCACACACACACACACATATATATGCAGATATGTGTGCGCATGCGTCTTTTTGTCTGTTTTAGACTCCCCACAGCTTGACAACCGGTGTTAATTTGTTGACGTCCCCGTAACGATCAGGCAAAAGTAACTGGAAGAATAAGTAAAAAAAGTACTGTGGTATCGAAATCTTTCAAGTTGGTGCTGCAGCATGACCGCAGTCTAATGACTGCAATAACTAAAAGATTACGTATACAATGTGTTGTTGGCAATATCATTAGAACGTCGGACAAGATATCTTTTTCATTTGTCCTGATGTTTTGGGTTCTGTTCAGTATATATTTTAATAACTTTTCGAACATTCTAACCATGTAGGGCTTAAAAAACATGTGAATCAGTACTTTCTGACATGCAGCTGTATGTAGCTCTTTCTAGAGCACATTCAAATGTTGATGCAAAGACACAAAAAATAATAGATAACAATCCTCAATATAGAGAAGTTGATAAATCGCTAATAAAAAATATACTTTTCAGAAATATTCTCTCTGAATACGGTACTTCAGAGTCGCATGCGTGAACTTTAAACCATCTCAAGAAACGAGCACTTCGGGAAAGAATCTAAATTCAATAGAAATAATTTATTCCATAGTTGTATATAAATTTCCAACAATCTTAAAATTTTCGAAATAAACGTGGAATTTTAAGAAGGAATTAAAGAATGGAGAAAAAAAAAATCCCAACTCATAATATTAAGAACATGTAATTGAAATTAAATAGACTGAACTTAAAGCTGATAGGGATGTGCTGCTGTAAGCTGTAAACAATTTATCGAAATGATAGTAAAGCTATTAAATAGAAAAGAGCTGAGGTAATGAAACAAAAAAAAAAAAATCTATAGATATACAGTACAAAAATAAAATAAAAAAACTCAAAGAGTATTGGATTATCAAATAAGCAAAAGATAATTACAACCCTAATTACGGAGCCTATTTATCAAATGTGATTTAATTGAGGATATGAAATTAAGTGGAATATCAATACAAATGTTTATAAAAGATTTCTTCTTTCTCAGAAACTTACAAACAATTAACTGCTATGAGCACCGACATTGATTAATAGAATTATTCTTTTCATTAAACCTCATTGCAAATTCAGTCGCAAAGGCTACATGGTGATAACATTATATATACATGCATACATACATTACATGCATACATACATTACATACATACATACATACATATATATATATGCTTGTATACATGTGTGCATGCATATATGTATATGCATGTATCTGTATGAATATATATATATATATATATATATATATATATACATATATATATATAACGTAGTTTCATACATAACTGTTAAAAGCGAATTAACACATTCAAGACCAATTCTGCTGAAAGCATTTTGCAATTGTAATTACTACTACACCAGTCAATTAATTCGTGCACGTTTCGAGCCAACAAAGAAAAATTGAGGTCAGCCATTTTCAACCTTTTACAATCCATGATATATTGCTAAATCGGTTGAAAGCTTTACGTTCTACGATTAGTTTCAGAACATTTACGACATAGATTAACCGCACAAATTGCAATTTGCTGCAAATAAAATAAACAAGGTGTAGACAGAGTTGGCAATCACGTGGTCTCGTGTTCAGTCTCATTGCGTGTTGCCTTGTACAATTGTTTTCTATAATAGCCTTGGGCCAGCTAATGTCTTGTGGATGAATTTGATGCACGGAAACTTACGGATGCCCGTCGTCTATTTTTCTTCGTAGGTAATTTCATCAGGCTTACATAACGCTTAGCTCTTGGTATCTAGTATTAGGAGGTCCTGTGGTGTGACTGCGGCCATATTGGAGCACCGCCTGTAGTCGAACAAATCGACCCCAGCACACTCAGAAGGCTTTGGTCGGCCCATGGTTATAGTAGAAAACACTCGCCCAAGGTACCCGGAACCATGTTGTTGGTCAGCAAGCCACTCACCACACAGCCACTCCCGCGCCTATAAGAATTACATATATATATATTTTTTTGAGTGTGTGTGTGTGTGTGTGCCTGTGTACCTATGTGTGTGTGTGCCTGTGTACCTATGTGTGTGTGTGTGTATACGTGTCTCCGTCCCCATCATCACTTGGTAACCGCTGTTAATTTGTTTACGTCACTGCATTTTAGCTTTAGCGGTTTGGCAAAAGAAAACGGTAGAATAAGGACAAGACCAAAAATGAAAAACAAGGTACTGGAGCCGATTTGTTCGACTCAAACATCAAGGTGGTGCCCAAACAGGGCCGTAGTCTAGTGACTGAAACAATTAAAGGCCAAAATAGACCCATATCAAAATACAACATAAATTTTTGATTTATTAAAATTATTTCCATTTTCTGAGCATGTTTCATAATTACCAAATAGTAATTAAAACTAGCATTTCTGATGCAAAATATTTGTTATGTTGTATATCAGCCATTGGGCTGCGGCCATGCTGGGGCTTTTGTCGAAGAAGATCGACCCCAGTACATATTTGTAAACCTGGTTCTTATCTATCGGTTTCTTTCACCGAACCGCTAATTTACGGGGGCATAAACAAACCAACATCAGCTGTTAGGAAGCGGTAAAGGACAAACACACGCACACACACACATAAAACACACATCTATGTATATGTATAATTATATATATGCTCCTATACGTATACATACATATATATATGCATACGCACATATACATAAACATTTACATACGTATATGTGTATGTCTGTGCCTGTGTGTGTATTTATACACACACACAGGCACAGCCACGCGTTGAGATTGAACTCGGAACCATATGGTTGAGAAGCTAACCACTTACCACATAGCCACGCCTGCGCCGAAGGATCTAAAGATTTGTCAGTTGAATCAAAGTTTAGACATATCCAAAAGATCGTTTTTTTCGAGGAGACATTCTTTATTCTTGTATTGACTTATATCGTCAAAATCATACAGTGTCATACCTCGCCACGTTATATATATATATATATAT
>NC_068988.1:11766447-11769622 GCF_001194135.2 Octopus bimaculoides | reverse complement strand
TATATATATATATATATATATATATATATATATACACACACACACACACAAACGCACACAAACACACACACGCACACAAACACACACACATATATACATATAAATATATACATGGATATATATATGTATATATGTTTCTACAAATATATACACAATATAAATATGTACACAAATATATAAATATACATAAACGTGCAAATATACATACAAACATACACAGGCATCCATACGCTCATATACACACGTAATTACGCGCACATATACATACACATACATATAAATGTGAGCATATGCACACACATATACATCTACATACGTATACATATATATATATATATGCACACACACACAAATACACAGAGACACGAAATCTCAGAGTGTCTTCCATCGTACAATATTATAGATATTTGATACACAGACATTCTCATAAAAGCCTGCGCATACAAACACATACAACCACGCACAAACACACACAGACCTACGTAGACAGTGGTATACCTAATATGATATAATACATTTAAACTACTTGGTTGGTAAAAACATTTTTTAAATAGGCGGATATTTAATAAGTAAATGAATGCTTTTATAGAAGGAGCTTCTATGGAGTGAATAATGAATACCACTACTTCTATTCAAACACGCATGATTCTATGCAACGTATATTACACACACACAAACACATACACGCACACACGCACGCGCTTGTAAATATACAGATACATTTATATGCATGTGTGCACGCACAATTTTGTTAGGATTAATAGACGATGAATTATAGCGAGCGTCAAGTGGTGTAGGAGCTGCAGAATGAACGTAGCGTAAGATTTCTTACAAACGAAGGTATTAAATCGTGGCTTTAAGTTGTTCCTATCTTTAGGGTTAATCTAGATTCCGAGGCTAACCACATCAAGTAGTAAGAAGCAGCAAGGATAGCCTTGGGTGAGCAATCCCTCTGTAGCTCTTCTGATGGGTAAATCTTGGTTAACTCCACTGCATTATTAATATTTTCGGCAGTTTAAATCCAAAATACTTCCTGCAGTGCGATGATTGGTTAGCTGGCCGAAACGTCGAAGTCACTGACGGCAACATTCTCGTATAATAATATCAGATTAATAAATTTGTACTCTACAAAAGTGTAGAGTAACTCATCAGATTAATGTAAAATTCTTTTTATCAAAACTGAACATGAAAACACACACACACACACACACACACACACACACACACACACACACACTGTCTCTCTCTCTCACACACACACATACACACACATACAAAATCATACACACGCACTCACACACATACACACACCCATAAATATAGGCATTCGATCTACGTTATGTAATGCAATAAAGTGTTCCACTGATGTTCTGGCCTGGTTGAGTAGAAAATGCAAATTACCACAGCGGTGAAACGTTCGTAGGGAATGAATGATACAGCTTTGTGTTTATCACAATTTCTCCTACGTTTGCACCGTATATCATAAATAGTAATGCAGCTGCGCAAAATTGTAACGAATCTACGATACTGGAAGTACACTGAGTAATGATATCCTGTCTGGAGCACTAAACTCATCAGTAGTATTCATGCATCTAACAGAACACACCATCTATATATCGGGCTATGTACATTTTGCATACATACTCGCACACACGCCCACGCCCACGCTCACGCACACACCCACGCACACGCCCACGCACACATATGTATTACAGAAATACTGGCTAGCTTAATACTCTATGTATTGTTTATATATATTCCATAATAGAAACTAATGTCAACGTTATAAATTATGATAAATCGTTTAGTATGGGGGGGCGTGGCTTAGTGGTTAGAGCGTTGGACTCATGATCGTAAGATTGTGGTTTCGATTTTTTGGACCAGGCGACGCGTTGTTTGATCTTCAACAAAACTCTTCATTTCGCGTTGATCCAGTCTGCTTAGCTGAGTAACCCTACCAAGCACTGGCGTCTCATCGAGGGTGTATATATTACACCTTAGGAACCGGGAAATCGGCGCTATGAGTATATATGTCTCGTAAAGGAGCGTTTATTTATCCTCAATATGGTGGCTATTTATCCTGAACAGGGCGGCGATTTGGCAGAAACATCAGCAAAGTACGAAAATTGATCTGTTCGACCAGTAGAGAACTCCTCAATGCGGTACTCCATCATGGCCACACGCCGACCTATAACTCAAAAAGACGGAAAGAAAAAAAACGCACAAAATACATAGTGTAACTTTATAATACGTTAGGGAGTGTTACGAAAGGGATTTAAGCTGCTATTTCTTGCTGGTCAATAGAATGACCACATTGACTCTTCTTGTATTAAATGAGTGAAATCGGAAGGGGGCTGATTCTAGTAGATTGTAATTAAAAAGAAAGAGAAAAGGAAAGGAAGAATGAAAGAAGGAATGATAAAAATTTAGGTAGTCATTGGAACCATGAGAGAATTAAAAGAACATACACTTACATGCACATGAAGAAAAAAATTACACAGATCTTTATATTTATATACGTACACACACATACACTCACACACAGAGTCATACACTCCCCATACACACACACACACACACACACACACACACATATATATATATATATATATGGAGTGTATATGAAGTCGGTCGTTGAACGTGTCATCTACATTAATGTTTCCAGAAGGTGTGATCATTATTACTTGAAATGTATGTATATATGCATGTATGTATGTATGTATGTATGTATGTATGTATGTATGTATGTATGTATGTATGTATGTGTGTATGCATGTATGTATGTGTGTGTCCATGTACGTATGTACTTACGTATGTATGTGTGCATATGTATGTATGTAAGTATCTATTTATCTACCTATCTATCTATCTACCTATCTATCTACCTTTCTCTCTACCTATATGTTTATCTATCTATCTACCTATCTATCTACCTTTCTCTCTACCTATATGTTTATCTATCTATCTATCTATCTATCTATCTATCTATCTATCTATCTATCTATCTATCTATCTATCTATCTATCTATCTATCCATATATCTATATTTGTATATCGAGAAACAGATAGAGAACAAACGGATAGAGATATGTGTGTGAGACACATATTACAAAATCGATACAACCATTTCAAATCGCATTTGCTTCACATTAATGGTTCTGGAAGGTGTGACTTC
>NC_068988.1:11762771-11763779 GCF_001194135.2 Octopus bimaculoides | reverse complement strand
TATATATATATATATATATATATATATATATATATATGTATATTTATATATATATATATGTATGTATATATATGTATGTATGTATTTCTGTGTTTGTGTTTGTCCTCCCACCATAGTCTCACAACCGATGTCGGTGTGTTTACATCCCCATAACTTATCGGTTCGGCAAGAGATACCGATTGAATAAGTAATAGGCTTACAAGGAATAAGTCCTGGGGTGGATTTCCTCAACTAAAATCGGTGCTCCAGCATGGCCACAATCAAATTATTGAAACAAGTAACAGAATATATATTATTCCATATTCCTAAGCGAGGGAAATTCTACCATATTTTTGCCGATGTAAATACATACATACTGATATAGCACCATACACATGATTATCTCCCTCGTTAAAATGTCACCCCTGTATTTTTTTCTTTTCATTTGGGATAATGTAACTTTCCACTTCCATACAATATAGGTTCTTTACAATATAAATGTAATCAGTAGATTAGCCGACCAACCTTTCTCCTTTTTCCTTCCTCTCTTTTGAACACCCTGTTATTCTTGTCTTTCTCTCTCTCTCTCTCTCTCTCTCTCTCTCTCTCTCTCTCCCTATCTCTCTCTCCCCCTCTCTCTCTCTCCCCCCTCCCTCTCTCCCTCTCTCTTTCTCTTTCAACAATGCATTTTTCTCTCTCTTCCAATAACCAATATTTACAATAGATATCAACAACTTCCTCGATAAAAACATTGATCTATCTATCTATCTATCTATCTATCTATCTATCTATCTATCTATCTATCTATCTATCTATCTATATATATTTGTATTTATGTAATGTATACTAAATATATACAGAGTATATATATAATATCTATTACCATAAACCATATAGATAATGCTGTATAATGTTGATAAATATTATGTAATATATGATATTATATAATATATGATATTATAGAATATATATTATATAATATATATATATATATATATATATATATATATATATATATATATATATATA
>NC_068988.1:11760564-11761183 GCF_001194135.2 Octopus bimaculoides | reverse complement strand
GAGGGAGAGAGAGAGAGGGAGAGAGAGAGAGGGAGAGAGAGAGGGTGGGTGGGTGTGTCGAAGAGGGAATTAGAGAGAGAAAGAGAAAGAGAGAAAACGAAATATTTCACTGGTTATTATCTAAGAGTAATCTATAACCGAAATGTTATTAATAAAAGTGACACACAAACGCGCACACACACAGAGGCAAGCGTATACACATGCGGATGCGTAGCAGCTTGGTAAAAAGTTGGCTTCCCAAACACATAGTTTCGGGTTCAGTACCTCAACGTGACACCTTAGGCGGGTGTCTTCAGCTTCATTTCTAATTTTTGTAATCAGTGGATGTGTTTTTCACTAGAAATATATATATTTGCGAGAGGTTGACAGACATATTCAGCCAGCTGGTTTTGCTACTTCATGCTGATGACGAGCAATGACTCAGAAACATGTTCCTGAATGCAGACTAGGCTGGGTGGGGGTGCTTGTCACCCCCTTGCAAATATAAGAACACAGGAAATGTGTCAAGGCCGACAAGAAGCGGTCCAGCTTCCTAGGGCTAAATAGCAGCAGTATGATTCCTTTATTGGGACTGTCACATTAAGTTGACAGTATACAACTGCTTTA
Source organism: Octopus bimaculoides (assembly GCF_001194135.2). Classification (NCBI taxonomy): domain Eukaryota; kingdom Metazoa; phylum Mollusca; class Cephalopoda; order Octopoda; family Octopodidae; genus Octopus; species Octopus bimaculoides. The sequence goes on along the minus strand of NC_068988.1, from coordinate 11,760,577 downwards.
TATATATATATAT
>NC_068988.1:11758220-11760407 GCF_001194135.2 Octopus bimaculoides | reverse complement strand
ATATGTGTGTGTGTGTGTGTGTGTGTGTGTGTGTGTGTGTGTGTGTGTCTCTCTCTCTATTTCTTTCCCCCCTATTTATCCTGTCCTATCTGTCTCGTCTAACTTTTCTCTTGTCAAAGAAAATATTTCTCCAGCGTTTGTTATTTTACTCTCGTTCTGGTCTAATGACCCTTCATGTTTGTTTTCGTTAGGTTTCTCTACTGTCCTGTTTTTGTTCCCAACTTTTACCCTCCATAAATCCCAAATTTTACTTTAGCACTTATGGGAGCAACTGCCTTCGAAAACTCACTGCTCGAAATGAGGAGTAGATAGACAGCCGACAAATGAAGAAGGGTCGTTCTTTATGTTCCTTGTTCTGTTTTCCATTTGTTTCTCTCGTTGTTTGCGTATTGAACTCATTTGTTTTCGTATTTCATGTTGTTTACTGTTGGTGACGTCCTGTACCCATAAACGCATATGTATACACACACCACACACACACATATATGAATATGCATATACATAATATATACATATGAATATATATAGCATATTCTTATACACACACATACGCACCCGCATATTCATAAACGAAAGGATTTTCATTTCCATGATAATGTCATTCCTTCACTACACACAGTCCTATTTCTTGAGTAACAAGGAAAAGAATCGCAATTCAGCATATATTCTACGTATCAGTAAAATTCACTGTATACCCTTAGGGAATTCACTGCTTCACTTTTCAAAAAGAGACTGATAATCTCCCTTTTTAATCTTTCATATTAACACATATTCAACTAACGTTCATGTTGAACAGCTCTGGCGGCCACAAGTAATTATACACTGTAGAAACTAAAGTGCAAAAGAAGATATTAATTTAAAGTACAATTATATTTGTATAATGTAGGTATGATTAGTAGAACAAAGAAGCTTCGTAGAACAAAGACTTAATTGTACAAGGTTTGACACCTGTTAGTAGTTCTCTATTGGTTTGAAATTGAAATCGTGTAAAAGAAAATGAGAAGAAGCGCTAGTGTTAAATTAATGTGTATAGAACTGAAGACGGAAAACAGAGTAAAATTACATTATATTTCATTATTCTAAACGAAAGCGTGTATATATATTCATGCACACGCATATATGTATAACTCTATCTATCTATTTAGATGTATATCTATCTATCTATCGTCTCTCCCATTCTATGCGTGCGTGTGTACATAAATATTTCTCTCTCTCTCTCTCTCTTTATATATATAAATATATATATATATATATATATACACACGGATATGTGTGATTGTGCATAGAAGAATATTGGTAAATATATCTATTAAACTGAGAGATCAATGTTATTTTCATTTTTGCGTAATTTAGATGACAATATATTCACCGCATTTACTTAATTTCTAGACCCTGAAAGGATGAAAAGGCAAAGTCGACCTCAGTGGAATTTGAACTCAGAACGTTATGACAGACGAAATGCCGTGAAGCGTTCGCCGGGACTGCTAACGTTTCTGCCAACTCGCCGTCTTAATAAAAACATTGATAATAAGCTACTACTATGCTTTACACTCGGTGGCTTATTAAAATTACAACGAGCATAAAGTGATGGTCACTGTCATTACATGAGAATGTTAAGCACATCCGATATCTCTTAATAACTCAAGCATGTTGTAGTTCACTATTTTCAAGTTAATTGGATGGAGCAGCGATGTAATTGTGATCTTAATTATGAACAAAGTATGAACTTGGCACATCTGTTTACATAACAAACCATTTCTATGTTAGAGTGAATTCATTCATATTGCTAATGTTTGTAATGGAGATTCTGTGTAGGTCAATCAATGATAAATATTGTCAAGTAATAATCGCAGGTGAAAGGAAGATAAATGCGCAATAAACTATGGGAAGAATAGAATTCTGGAGACATGGCAAAGTCGTTAGGAAGCTTGCTTTCCAACCACATGGTCTCTGGTTCAGTTCCACTATGTGGCACCTGGAGCGAGTGTTCTCTGTGATAGATCCGGCCCACCAAATTTAGAGGTTCAGCACAAACGGGAATATAGACTAAATACTAGGGTTACAAATAATCACTAGAGGCGATTTGTCCGAATAAACTAAGGCGATGCCCAGCATGGTCACCCTCCAATGACTGAAATGATAAGTAATAAGTGAAGGTTATATATATATATATATATATATATATAT